>NC_038045.1:41505648-41802711 GCF_002211085.1 Panicum hallii | reverse complement strand
TGTACCGCCACCCGCGCGACCGTACAGAGAGATGTCGACCCGAAGGTCCAACCGTTTGATCGCACACTTTGAGCAAGCTGTTCAGGAAGGAGCCGCCGCTGAGGCACGCGGACGAGGCTACCCGTTTGGCCGCGGACACGGACGTGCTGCCCCAGCACGTGCCCGGCAGCGGGACGTGGAAGAGGCAGAGGACATGCCACACCCCGCGCCTTTGGAGCAGCACACAGTGAGGACAAAGCTGACGTGGAGGAAGTCGACGAGAAACTCGATGCCGAGCCCGCACAGCAGCCACCGCCACCACCGCCGACACTCGCGGAGATCATGGACAGGCAGACTCAGCTACTTCAGCGCCTGGCTGAGTCAGTCGGCAGAGGAACCACGGAGCCCACCGTCAAGGCCCGCCTGAAGAGGATCTCCAGCGCAAGATCGAGAGGTTCATCCGCCTGAAGGCCCTGACCTTCAGCTACGCCGAAGATCCCATGGAAGCCAACGACTGGCTGAGGGTGATCGAGACCAAGCTAGACCTCACCAAACCTGCACGAGGAGTGCGTCGCACTCGCCGTCCACCAGCTTGAGGGTACCGCCAAGTCATGGTGGGACAGCTACTGTGACTCCCACCATGACCCCGCACACATCTCGTGGGAGGAGTTTGCCAGGGCGTTCCGTGAGCAGCACGTGCCCGGCAAGTGATGATCCAGAAGGCCCAGGAATTCCATACCATGACTTAGGGTACGATGAGGGTGGAGGAGTACGAGCGCCACTTCACCAAGATGATGAGGTACGCTGCAGACGACACCAACACCGAGGAGAAGAAGCAGTTCTTTTCTCCGCGGACTACACCACGGCATCCGTCAAATTGTGACAGGATGCGACTACCCGTCGCTCCGCAGTTTGGTCAACCGCGCCATAGCGGTGGAGAGGGAGAGAATCAGCTGAGGACCACCAGCGTGACAAGAAGAGGAAGACCGAGTACCAAACTCACGACAGGAACTCCCGGAGGTCATGGAATGCACCATCCTTCCCACCCAGGAACAGCTTCCGTTCTGACTTCAGCACTAGAACAGAGACTTCGGTGGCGGGAGTGGCCAATACTCTGGCAACAGAACCTTTGGGGAACAATCACAGGGAGGAGGAAGCTCCAACCAGCAACCAGTGCCAAAAAGCCTCGACGCCAGCTACCCCGTTCGTCTGCTTCACCTGCAACAAGCCGGGTCACAAGTCCTACAAGTGCCGAGAAGAAGACCCCGACTCCGGCTCGCACGCATGGCTCTGCCGGCAGGCCCGTTCAAGCTCCGCGCACCGCCGTGGCCGACTGACTCACCTGACTGGGAGAGAGAACAAGGCTGCACCTAACGATGCAAGTGGTATGTACCTTTCGAAATCTCTAGACTTTAGTTTTAATTGACTTCTGGGCTGCATACCCTTCCGAGCCCTAAGTTGCCTTTAATCTCGGGATGAGATTCTTGTGAGGGGGGAGTCTGTAACATCCCGGATTTTCCGGAATGATTATCTTGGTGCAAAAATCGTGAATTTCAAAAACTTTTTCGTGTTTGTGCTTAGCTAGGTCCAATTTTTAGCCTAAGTTCTCTCTATCTCGAACTCTTAGTAAAATTCAATTGAAATTAAGGACTATTAAATGCTAGTGTGAATATTTGAAGTCTTTAGATTTTAGTGCCACCTTCCTTGTTTTAAATTTGTTGTTGGATATTCTTGTTTGATTTTCATTTTGTGTGATTCCATTGTGGAGTTTGAATTTGAGATGGGCATTCAAATTCAAACTCATTTGCTCCTCCCTTAAAACCCCTGTGGGCCGAAACCTATGTGCGCAGCCCACGAGCCGGCCCAACTCCCTCTTCCTTCCCCCTCGCAGCACAACCCACGCATGGCCCACGCGGCCTACGAGCAACCGCAGCCCAGCCCAGTTCGTCGCTCGCCCCCGCGCTCGGCCCGTCACCTTCCCTCGGGACGGCTGACGAGCGGGCCCCGCTGTTAGCTTTCCCCTTTCTCCTTCCTCCTTCTCCCGTCGCGGCCGAAGCTCCTCTCCGCTCCGCTCACAGCTATGCTCCGCTCCGCCCCGCAGCAGCCCGGCTCCGCTCCGACCCCGTCGCCGCTCGCCCGCTCCGCGACAAGGAGCCCAACCGCCGCGCCCCTGCTTTTCCCTTCGCCGCGCTCCCTTTTCCCTTTTTCTCCCCGCCGTGGCCCCGCTCGCTCGCATCACCCGCCAGCCCGCGTGCCGCCCCGCTCCACGACAACCCGGCGTAACCGCCCGGCCGCAGCCGCTCCCGAACCCTAGCGCCCCATATAAACCCGAGGCCGCTTCGCCCCAAACCCTAGAAGCCCCAGTCCCCCTTCCGCCGCCGCCACACGAAGAGGAGGAGAAGGAGGAGAGGAGCAGCGCTTGGAGGAGAGGGGGAGGTGGAGCAGGAGCTGCGCGAGGAGGAGAAGGCCGGCGCCCCGTACGACGACCTCGACGTCGCCGCACGCCCTGCACGGCCCCGATCCACCGGCACCGACCCCTCACCGCATCGAGCCTGTCTCCCTTCAGCCCCACCGGTGAGCATCTCGGCCCGTCGCCCCTCTCTTTCCCCTGCTGCCGGCGTGAGCCACGGGCCACCGATGAACCCTCTGTAGCGATCTCTAGCGCCCTACCCTTGTCTTGTGCAGGAGCCCGCCGCGCGCCACCGTGCTCCCGCTACCACCGTCACCTTACCGCCGCCGCGTCGTGCCGCGGGCCCGGGATGCCATGCCCCCCGCACGGCACGGCCACGCCGCGGCCCTGGGATGCCAGGATCCGCGCGTGTGTGTGCGCGAGACCCGGCCGTGCCCGTCTCCTTGCTGGCCGCACCTCAGCCTAGCCTTGCCTGCGCCACGGCCTTGCCGTGCGCGTCCGCCCACGCGCCACCGCCGCGACGTCGCGTTCGCGTCGCGGCTAGGCCGTTGAGGCCTTCTCCCGAACACCCTCCGGGCGTTCACACCCGCACACGCCCACGGCGCCCACACGTACACACACACCCCCGCCTGCCGCACCAGATCCGGGCCGCCACACTGGATCCCACAGAGACTGACGCATGGGCCTGGCCTGTCAGCAAGAAGGAAAAGGGAAGAAGCAGCCAGCCAGCGAGGAAGAGAAGAGGAGGAGGAGAGGGCCGCCGGCCCACTGCGGCCAAGGAGCATCAAGGCCATGTCGAGCCAGCCAGCCCACCTGCCTGAGCCAGCCTGCCGAGCCGCGGACCAAGCCGACCCGCGAGCCGAGCCGAGCCTTGTTGGGCTAACCAAGCCGGCCCATCTGATTTGAGCCCAGAACCAACCGAACCCCTTTTCTTTTTCCTTTGCCAGGCCTGACCCGAGGGGCCCACCTATCAGCCTCATGCCGAGGCTGACCAGTGGGGCCCATTGGACCGTGGACCCCCTGACCGTTGACCGTTGACCGGTCAACGCTGACGTCAGCAGGGCCCACTGCTGACGTCAGCATACCCGGACCCCTTGATGACGTCAGCATGCCACGTGGCACACCCTGGTGCTGCCACGTATCTCTGTTTAATGGCTTTCTTTTCTGAAATTCTTTTATTAATTTTAGAAATAGGTTTTTCCTTAGAAATTCATAATAAATTATCCGGACCTCCGAAAATATGAAACTAGTTTTCATAATTCTTCTAAAATCATGAACCACCTGTTACAGTAAACATTGTGGTGATTTGGAACTTATTTGTAGCGTTTTGTGCACATTTGCACTTTGGTCCTACTCTTACTCGTATTTACGAATAGGACCCGACCGCGAGGAGTTGACCGACGACCAGGACTACCCGGAGGCCCAGGTGGACTTCGAAGAGACGCCAGGTTCACGCCCCATCTACGATTTGAATACCTATTAGGCATTTGCTTGTAGATATGCTAGTGTTGTATGTGTATATATATACGTCGAGATAAACCTGCATGGCCTCTTTTATGTACCTTGCTCCTTGCCAACCTATCCTACTTGTTTATTATATGAATGCCTTGTAAATCCTTGAATGTGAATGTGTGGGATATGGATGATAGTCTTGGCGTGTGTGAAGTGGTTCTCTTCAGGAGTTGGTGATTAATGTTTAGCCGGGAGTGGGCAACCTAACTCGATCGTGGATCGAGAGCTTGGGGTGTGTATCTTGGCACACCCTACGGAGTACCTGTGGCGGGTACAGTTTTGGTTACGTGTTTGAGGTGTTGGGGCACCCGTTAAGGGTGCAGTCGCGGACCACCATGGTGGATACGCTTTTGACGAAGATGCCCGCTCCGGCAGATAAGGACCGGGTGAGAGTAACCATGACTTGTGGGAATTTGTTAAGCGTGCACATCACTTACCCATTATGAGGGTGGGCCCGGTCCAGAATTAGCAAGCGCGGTACCAAGCCGGTAGGAGGATCGAGTATCGGTGCAGAGGAAGGAGGTGCTGACCTCACGTTCCCCGAGACGCATGGGAGGCTTCACAGTCTCGGGGCGACCTCCCGTGGGAGGATGCGCCCAAGACCCGGGAAAGCCGGATGGTGCCGTGGCTCCTAATTCCGTTTCATAGACCGGTGTTTCGTATATTAGTCGGCTGATCTCCGGCTAGTGTCGATTCGAGTGGGTCCAGGTGTACAACCCCTGCAGGGTGAAAACTATACGTATAGCCGCGTCCTCGGTTATGGACATCCGTACTCCTCTGTTGCTCTTATTAGTTAGTGTTACTCATGATTTCTACCTCCCTCTAGAATATCTTCCTGCCAGGGGTCAGCTCAGATGCAAGGAGAGGGAGTGTGACGCCCTAAAAAAAAATTTACCAAGTCAAATCACGCGATTAAAAACCACTCGTCGTCAAACCTTAGCCCTAACCCCTGACCGTATCGCGGCCCCACCCCGCGCCGCCCGGAGGCTTGCCGTCCGCGCGCGGGCACCGCCGCGAATAGCGCCGGCGCAAGTCACTTCCCGCGCAGCACGCGGATTCCACGCGCGCGTGGCCGACCGGCCGCGGTCGCCGCCGCGACCGGCGCCGACACGCGCCTCCTCTCCTTTCTCTTTCTCTCTCCTTTTTCTTTCCCTCTTCCATTTCTTTTCTTCTCTTTTTCCCTCTTTTTCTCTTCTCTTTCCCCTTTTCTTCTTTCTCCTTCCTTCTTTCTTTTCCTCTCCTTCCCTCTTTCTCTTCCCCTCCTGGTTTCCCCTGCCGCACGCCCGCACGCCGCCCAGGCCGAGCACCTGCGCCACCCCGGCCGTGCCGCGCGCACGCGCCCGCCCTGCGTGCTCCGCGTGCCCCGCGTGGCCGCGCGCCACGGCGTGCGCCGCGCCGTGCCCGCGTCCCGCTCTGGCCCGCGCCCCGCCGCGCCGCACGCGCACGCGCCCGCCCGACCCCGCGACGCTGCGCCGCCCGCCGCTGCCGCACCTGCTCCGACGCGCCGCCCGCTGCTGCCGCACACCGCCGTCCTCCTGTACCCACCCCGCACGCCACGCCACGACGAGAGCGCGCGGACAAACGCCATTACGGCGCCCCGCACCGCTCGCCGGCTCCCCCCTCACCGGCCACCACCCCTCCGCTGCCCCGGCCGCCTATAAAAGGGGCCGAGGAGCACCCCCGGCACCCCACGACCGCCGCCCCACGACCGGCCCCTCGCCTCCACCGCCCTAGCGCCGCCACCGTACGCCCCACCACCGGCCGCCGCCCCTCACCGTGGACCCGCTCCCTCACCACGCCCCAAGCCGAGGTGAGGCCGGGAACTAGTTCCCCGTGCCCCCCTCCCTCTCATCCCCCATTCCCCCGAGCCGCCCATGGCCCGGCCGGCCGGATTTGGCCGCCGCCGGCGCCTCCCCCCCCTCCTCTGTTTTGCACGGGGAAGAAGGGGAGAGAAGGGGCCTTTTGCCCGAAGCCCCCTCCTTTTTCCTGTAATACCCCAAAGGAACCCCCCCCTCCTCTAGATGCCCCCCTTTTTGCTAAAAAGACCCTACTCTTTCTAGTATTTCGAACCAAACCCCTCGATTACGTAAACCTAAATACACTCGACACCTTTCAGCGTACACTGAGCATTTCTAGGATTCGCAAATAAGTCCTTGTCCTTTCCGTATAGTTACGAATATACCCCTAGACCCCCGTTTAAGCCCTGAAACCACCTTTAGCGCGTCATTTTATGTGCGAAACGACCTCCGATCGACCCGAAACTTTACCACGCCCTTTCTAGTATAGTTTTAGTCATGCCATTAAGAAACCACCCAAAAATATTACCCCTACCTCCGTGACTAAATTATTTCCGATTCAAGCTCAGCGATAAAAGCTTTTAGTTTTTGTGCTTGATTGTGTGTTTGTTTGTTTGCGTCGTAGGACACGGAGTGAACGAGGAAGGCCTCGACTGTGATCAAGCGAACGAGAACCAGTTCCGCGACTCCGAGCCCGAGGGACAGTGCTACGATCAGGACCTTCCGCAAGAGTTTGACGATGGCAAGTTCAATTCCGCCCTTTGATGCATGTTTCTGTCCTAGTTTTTATAAACACAACCCAGTGGCCTGTTTTATAAAATTGCATGGTTTTGCGTGCTGAAAACATGGTAGGATAGCCACCCTTGTTTGAGATAACCCTACCTTGACCACCTGATTTTATAAAGAAAATGTGTGTGTGTGGGAAGGGATACAATGTGGTTTTGAAAGACGAGTTAGACGGGATGGATGGCATTTCTGTGTGAATTGCCGTTGGTGTGCTCGTACCTGTGTGGTTGAGCGAGGAAGGGAGATATCCATCCTGTCACCCCTAAGGACCGAGTTGATGTGACATCTCACCTAGCTTCTTGTCGTGCGAACCACTTGACCGTTGTATGGGCAACGGCTTAGCATAAATCCCACTAGTTAGCCTGATAGCCATCAGGAGAGCTGAGAGCAACGGGTGATCAAGGAGACGGGATAAGCTCTGTGTGACTTATGCCCCGGTTAAACCTCGGTGATAGGTCGAATGACCCCTTGATGGATCCCGTGGTGGCTAGTCAGGTCTAGCTAAGGTGGGTAATGGCTTTGTTGGGATCTGCACCGGCACTAAGGTGTTCGTGCTGTGGTACCCCACTTGTGGGTAAAGTTGCACACCTCTGCAGAGTTGAAAATCTATTCGAATAGCCGTGCCCACGGTATTGGGCAAGTTATGGTGTGGTCACATAACTAGTGTTTCTCTCTGGGAATGGATGGGCTGGTGTGAGTTGTTTGGAAAGTGTCCGGCAGTTGTGCCGTGTGCTACGGCGGACGGGGAGTCCGGTAGCAGTTTAAAACTTGGATCCTGTGTGGATCAACATCGTGTGCTCCTTGGTATTGGAAAACTTGTTTTGAAATGTTTTCGAAATGAACCCTTGCATGTAACCGAGTTTTCCGCAAAATAAACCCTAACCGTACCCTTGGATTGTCCTTTGCATTAAATTCTGTTATACCCCCTCCGTGGGTGTGATTGGATTTGCTGAGTACGTTCGTACTCACCCCATTCCTATTTTTACAGTGGAAGACCCAGACTACGTCCCCGAAGAAAACGAGTAGGGTTTCGTCCTGCTCCCAGTCTTGCCTGTGGTTGAGGCCACCGTTGGATTCCGCATGGCGCAAGACTCTGATGATCCTCTTTTCATAACTAGTGTAGTGGTGTGGGTTTTAGTTGTAATCCTCGCGATAGTGGCGCTTCACTGCCCATTATCGCGAAGAGTTGTACGGTGATGTACCACCTGTTGTAATAAAAGTGTTATCAGCCTCCTGGGACTGATAAATCAACACTTTTAGGTCTTCCCTGATGGGGGGGACGCTTCAGGTGGTATCAGAGCCGTAGGCTGGCCGTAGGACGTGACCCTAGGAGCGAGACCCCTTTTCAAGCCCTAGAACTTGTTCCGATTTAGAAATTTTCTGCACAAACACTCACCGCTGGTCTTTGCCTTGTTCCAGATGGCTGGCAATGGATGGGTTAGCGGAATCTGCCACGCAGAGCCCGGCCTCCCCAAGTTACTATTGCTCAGCCTGGAACGCGTCGGGGTTATGGAACCACCGGAGTATGCCTACCGTGAGCACATCGCCGGAGGCACCCTTCGGTGCGACATGATGGTTTTTGTGGAGAGAAGCACCCGCTACCCTGATGTGGACCCTTGGTTCATCTCCACCACTGGTTTCCGCTTTCCCGACACCTATCGAAAGGCCGCTCGTAAAGCCCTGCGACGACTGCGTGTGCTCTACAGGCACCACCTTCAGCGGACCCCTATGGGATTTTTCCCACCCGCTGAGGGACGAGGACGCACTTGGATTGCCCGAATGAGGGGACTTGGACGAGAAGAAGAAGACCTAGAAGATACGGTCTCCCACCTATCCATCTACCTAACTGGCTTGGATGCACTCTGCCGCGAACAGTCGGCGCAACTGAAGCAGCTAATCCGTGGGATTGAAAGGATAACCTAGGAGCTGGAGGAACAACGGACAAGAGCTGCAAACGCCGAGTATTCCTTAGCTGCCCTCCAAGCCCAGGTGCAAGAATACGAGAACCGCAACGGAATAGGTGGATGGATAGAGGAAGAAGAAGAAGAACCCATGGAAACCCATTGGGATAAGGGTACTCAGACCGAAAATGAGATGGATCGGTTCCTTTCAATAAAGAAGCGCTCTATCAGGACCGAGGAAGAATCCCCGTAATAGGGTTAGCACTCCAAGTTAGAACCCGACCCTAATAACCCCGTGCCCCTGGAAACTGTACCCCACCATGTTGCATTAATAAATGATATCTACTCCCTCGTTGTACCTGTACAAAATTTGTTTACCCTGTTCATGTTTCAGATGGCTGAGGAAGGATGGACCCAGGGCGATTGCCAAGCTGCACCTGGATTCCCCAGCCTTTTGATCAACACCCTGGAGGACCTTGGCGTTACAGAGCGCCCAAGGTACTACAGCCGAGAGTACGAGCACCATGGTACCCTCCGCTGCAGGGTGATCCTGGTCATCGCCAGGAGCAACCGCTACCCCGACATCCAGCCCTGGCGGGCGACCGCCACAGGGTTTAGACACCAAGACACCTACCCCTTGGCCATCAGGAAAGCACTCCGTTACTTGTGCCGGATTTTTGAAGAACACCTCGCCCCCACACCAGCAAAGTTCTTTCCGCCGGCCATCAGAACCCCAGTCTGGGAAGCGCGCATGAGAAACCTGGAGCGACGTCGCCACGAAGAAGGCCCCCTATACCAAGTGGCTACTTACCTAGCCGCCCTGGATTAACTTTTTGATGAGCAAGCCAACCTTCTAAGGGAGCAAACCCATCGAGCCGAGCAAGCGGAGCTCGCAGTGAGATTACAGCAGATCCGAGCCGCCCACGCCGAGGCAAGAGCCGCAGCCGCGGTCAGTAACGAAGCAGTCGCCCAAGAAAGCCTCAGGCAAGCCCGAGACCGGCACATGCAAGATTGGACCCGGAGTGGGACACCAGTCCCGGCAATTGGGGAGGATCATGTTTTACTCGGGACGCCCATCATAGGATGGGGACCCCTTTTTGGAAACACACAAGCCCCACCCGGAAACCCTGAAAGCTCTGCTGCCGCCGTCGAAAGGAATGCTCAAGCGCAACCCCTGACCGGTGGAAACCCAGAGGACGGCGAGCAAGGATCACTCGCGCTCTCCGCCCCAGAAGAAGGCCTGCCCCGCGAGTAAAATGACCGGCGCCACCCTAGTAATGTGTCCCCAGCCACTTTTGTTGTGGTACCTGATCCCAGACGAGTAGTACGATACCTAGCCTTACCCTAAGTTGTAACCCCCCTTTTGCAGTAATAAAATGGTTTGTGCTTGTTGTTTGTGATGTTGTGTGCTGGTTTGTTGTGTGCTGATTATTTATATGAGTACCGGCAGGAGGTAGATTCTGCCTTATATATATATACGAATTAAACAACTTAAACATCACATAAACGTAACCCCAATTTACCCAATCAACAGGTGACCCCCCGGAACGTCGCGAGGGCCTCCCGTGGCCGGAACCCCGTAGCCGCTAGTGTCGGAGCACATCCCGTTGAACAAGATCTTCCCCAAGGAGAACAAGAAGTAAGCCAGAACCGAGGGGAAAGTCAAGAAGGAGAACAACTACCACCACCCCCACCCCTCGGAGACCTGGCGCAGATCATCCATAACCAGACCCTCATACTGGAGACTCTGGCGAATGCCCTCATTAACCGGCAGCCACGAGGGCAGAATATGAACGACAAGCTGACGGCCTTTCTAAGGACTAAGCCACCTACCTTCGCCGGATCCTGCAACCCGTTGGATGCTGACGACTGGTTGCGAGTAATTCAGAGGAAGCTCGAACCATTCGAATGCCAGGACCGGGATAAAGTCCTTCTGGCAGCCCACCAGCTCACCGGGACGGCATTATCCTGGTGGGAAAACTATTGTGCCGCAGCCGAAGATGCCTCTACCATCACCTGGGGAGAGTTCGTAAGGGAGTTCCGCCGCTACCACATCCCTTCGGCCACTATGAAGCGCAAGGCGGATGAGTTCCGCGCACTACAACAGGGGAGCATGACGGTGGAAGAATACACCCACCGGTTCATAGAATTGGCCCGTTATGCACCAGAGGAAGTGAATGACGACGACAAGAAACAGGATATGTTTAAGAAAGGACTGAGCCCAGAACTCCGAACCCTGCTCACCCCTCAGATCTACCCTGACTTCAACATCTGATGAACAAGGCCATCCTTACAGAAAGGGCCAAGGCTGAAGAAAGAAAGGACAACAAACGCAAATTCCTGGAAAGCAAGGCCCGCCAGCAGGACCGCTTCCAAAAGCCGAGAAACTCCAACTACACTGCACCAAGATCTCCGGCCCCGATGCAGTATAGGACTCAGTCGCAAGTGACAGGACCACAGGCCCCGCCCAGGAGCCAGAATACCATGAGGGCCCCGCAGAGCAATGCAAGCCAGGCCGCCCCTGACAACAACAATGTTAGGGCCTGTTTCAATGCCGCGAGATAGGGCATTACATTGCCAACTGCCCTTATGCCAAGAATAAGCCGGCCACGTCAGCCTTCTCCAACACAGTGAATGGACCCAGACCAGCCCTGACTAGTGCCAACCGTGTGCCCGTCCGCAACAATGACAACAGTCAGCAGACGAAGCAGCCCCAGAGTCGTTTGGACGAGCCCGCGTCAATCACATCGATGCGCAGGAGGCTCAAGAAGCTCAGGGCGTAGTGCTCGGTGAGTACCTAGTCAACTCAGCTCTGGCAACAGTACTATTTGATTCTGGGGCATCGCACTCGTTTATATCCTCAAGTTTTGTGGAAAAACACAAAATATCTACGGTACTACTAGCTACACCCCTATTAACCCGGACGCCTGGAGGCGACATCAATTGTCAATTAGGTTGTCCACGGGTAAGGATCAATTTAAGTGGGGTAGAATTTCTAGCAGACTTGGTAGTACTTAAGTCTGGGGGAATAGACGTGATTCTTGGAATGGACTGGTTAAGCCGACACAATGGTCTCATAGGCTGTACTGACAAAGTGGTACATCTAACAAACCCCGAAGGAATACAAGTGATCTGCCATACCCGAGACAGTAAGTTTGACCCGATGGTGTTTAGCGTGGAAGCCCAGCCCCTAGAAGGAGTCCCGGTAGTAAACGAATACCCAGATGTCTTTCCCGAAGAACTTCCCGGTATGCCACCAGACAGGATATAGAATTCGTCATCGACCTTATCCCCGGAACCTCCCCTATAGCCAAGAGACCCTATAGGATGGCGGCATCTGAGTTGACAGAATTAAAGAAGCAACTAGAAGAACTGCAACGAATTGGCTTTATCAGGCCAAGCTCGTCGCCATGGGGAGCCCCAGTTCTGTTTGTCAAAAAGAAAGATGGGAGTATGAGGTTGTGTGTAGATTACCGGGCACTGAACGAGGTTACCATTAAGAATAAGTACCCCCTCCCCAGGATTGATGACCTTTTCGATCAGCTAAAAGGAGCCAAGTACTTTTCCAAGATCGATCTAAGGTCAGGATATTTTCAGCTCAAGATTAAGGAAAGTGACATCCCTAAGACAGCCTTTGTCACCCGCTACGGGCAGTTTGAGTTCACCGTAATGTCCTTCGGACTAACCAATGCCCCTGCCTATTTTATGAACCTCATGAATAAGGTATTTATGGACGAGCTGGATAAGTTTGTCGTAGTCTTTATCGACGACATACTAATCTACTCCAAGAGTATTCAGGAACATGAGCAGCATCTGCGGGTAGTATTGGAGAAGCTGAGGACACATAGGCTCTATGCTAAGTTTAGCAAGTGCGAATTCTGGCTGGAGAGAGTAGCTTTTCTTGGTCACATTCTGACTGCGGAAGGCGTAGCAGTGGACCCAGAGAAGGTCGAAGCCGTTTCCAATTGGCAGCGACCAACTAACGTCAGTGAAATCAGGAGCTTCCTTGGGTTAGCCGGGTACTATCGGAGATTTATCGAGGGATTCTCTAAGATAGCTCGACCCATGACAGAACTCCTTAAAAAGGAGAAGAAGTTCGCTTGGACGGAATCTTGTGAGAGAAGCTTTCAGGAACTAAAGCAAAGGTTGACAACCGCCCCAGTGTTAACCCTACCGGACATTCATCGGGATTTTGTCATTTATTGTGATGCATCCCGACAAGGATTAGGGTGTGTTCTGATGCAAGATGGGAAAGTCGTTGCATATGCTTCCCGCCAACTCAGGACTCATGAGCAGAATTACCCGACCCATGACTTGGAATTAGCGGCCGTAGTACATGCTCTCAAGATTTGGAGGCATTACTTGATTGGGAATAAGTGTGAGATTTACACTGACCATAAGAGTTTGAAATACATCTTCACCCAGCCAGATTTGAACTTAAGACAAAGGAGATGGTTAGAGTTAGTCAAGGACTATAATTTGGAAATCCATTATCACCCCGGGAAAGCGAATGTGGTAGCCGACGCCTTAAGCCGGAAATCCTATGGGCCCAAAGATGACAACCTGCGCGAGGAAATGGCACGATTAAATGTGCACATTGTTCCTCGAGGTTCCAGCCATGTGTTAAGCGTCCAATCAACCCTAGAGGGTAGAATTAGAGAGGCTCAAAGCTCGGATCAGGAGCTAGTAAAGATCTGCAAGCAAACTGGAGAAAACAAAGCGCCAGGTTTTAGAGTGGACGATAAGGGAACATTATGGTACGAGGATAGGATTTGTGTGCCCCAGAATGAAGACTTCCGGCAGATAATTATGGACGAAGCCCATAACTCGGCCTACTCCATCCACCCAGGATCCACCAAAATGTATATGGACATAAGGCAAAAATATTGGTGGAGTGGAATGAAAGCGGACATCGCGCGATTTGTGGCGCATTGTGATACCTGCCAAAGGATCAAGGCCGAACATCAAAAGCCGGCAGGATTATTACAACCCTTGCCTATCCCGGTTTGGAAGTGGGATGAGATAGGAATGGACTTTGTAGTGGGTCTGCCTAGAACACAGAAGGGACACGATTCCATATGGGTAATAGTGGACAGACTCACTAAGTTGGCTCATTTCATACCTGTACGAACCACTTACGGTGGAGAAAAGCTGGCAAAGCTTTATGTGGAGAACATAGTAAAGTTACATGGAGTGCCTAGCAGAATTGTCTCAGATAGAGGGACCCAATTTACGTCTAGGTTTTGGAAAAGCTTGCATAAAGCTATGGGTACTAAGCTAGACTTTAGCTCCGCATACCACCCACAGACGGATGGTCAAACCGAAAGGGTGAACCAGATTATGGAAGATATGCTGAGAGCATGTGTCCTGACCTATGGAAATGATTGGGAGCAGAGTCTGCCTTATGCAGAATTTTCGTACAATAATAGTTACCAAGCCAGCTTGGGCATGTCGCCATTCGACGCCCTCTATGGGAGAAAGTGTAAAACTCCCTTGATGTGGTCGGAAGTCGGAGAGCGTGCGCTAGTAGGGCCCGCACTAATAAAGGAAGCGGAAGAAAAAGTAGCGGAAATCCGCGAGAAGTTGAAGGCGGCTCAATCTCGACAGAAGAGCTACGCAGATAAGAGAAGGCGAGAAATAAGTTTCAATCCGGGAGAATTTGTCTATCTTAAAGTTTCACCCATTCGAGGAACACGAAGATTTCAGGTACAAGGGAAATTGGCCCCTCGATACATTGGACCGTATCGAGTTCTGAAGAAAGTCGGAGCAGTGGCATACCAACTAGAGTTATCAGAAGAAATGTCAGATATACATCCAGTGTTTCACGTCTCGCAATTAAGGAGATGTTTGAGAGTACCCGAAGGAGAACACGTGCCGGTGGAAACAATAGACCTGCAGCCGGATTTGCGATACCAAGAAGTGCCGGTCAAGATTCTAGACACTGTCACTAAGAGGACAAGAAATTCCGAAGTACGGATATGCAGGGTTCAATGGAGCCGACACGGAGTAGAGGAAGCAACCTGGGAGCGCGAGGAGGCCCTAAAGAAAGAATTTCCCCATCTGTTTAAAAGCCAGCCGAATCTCGAGGACGAGATTCATTTAAGTGGGGTAGGTTTGTGACGCCCTAAAAAAAAATTTACCAAGTCAAATCACGCGATTAAAAACCACTCGTCGTCAAACCTTAGCCCTAACCCCTGACCGTATCGCGGCCCCACCCCGCGCCGCCCGGAGGCTTGCCGTCCGCGCGCGGTCACCGCCGCGAATAGCGCCGGCGCAAGTCACTTCCCGCGCAGCACGCGGATTCCGCGCGCGCGTGGCCGACCGGCCGCGGTCGCCGCCGCGACCGGCGCCGACACGCGCCTCCTCTCCTTTCTCTTTCTCTCTCCTTTTTCTTTCCCTCTTCCATTTCTTTTCTTCTCTTTTTCCCTCTTTTTCTCTTCTCTTTCCCCTTTTCTTCTTTCTCCTTCCTTCTTTCTTTTCCTCTCCTTCCCTCTTTCTCTTCCCCTCCTGGTTTCCCCTGCCGCACGCCCGCACGCCGCCCAGGCCGAGCACCTGCGCCACCCCGGCCGTGCCGCGCGCACGCGCCCGCCCTGCGTGCTCCGCGTGCCCCGCGTGGCCGCGCGCCACGGCGTGCGCCGCGCCGTGCCCGCGTCCTGCTCTGGCCCGCGCCCCGCCGCGCCGCACGCGCACGCGCCCGCCCGACCCCGCGACGCCGCGCCGCCCGCCGCTGCCGCACCTGCTCCGACGCGCCGCCCGCTGCTGCCGCACACCGCCGTCCTCCTGTACCCACCCCGCACGCCACGCCACAACGAGAGCGCGCGGACAAACGCCATTACGGCGCCCCGCACCGCTCGCCGGCTCCCCCCTCACCGGCCACCACCCCTCCGCTGCCCCGGCCGCCTATAAAAGGGGCCGAGGAGCACCCCCGGCACCCCACGACCGCCGCCCCACGACCGGCCCCTCGCCTCCACCGCCCTAGCGCCGCCACCGTACGCCCCACCACCGGCCGCCGCCCCTCACCGTGGACCCGCTCCCTCACCACGCCCCAAGCCGAGGTGAGGCCGGGAACTAGTTCCCCGTGCCCCCCTCCCTCTCATCCCCCATTCCCCCGAGCCGCCCATGGCCCGGCCGGCCGGATTTGGCCGCCGCCGGCGCCTCCCCCCCTCCTCTGTTTTGCACGGGGAAGAAGGGGAGAGAAGGGGCCTTTTGCCCGAAGCCCCCTCCTTTTTCCTGTAATACCCCAAAGGAACCCCCCCCCTCCTCTAGATGCCCCCCTTTTTGCTAAAAAGACCCTACTCTTTCTAGTATTTCGAACCAAACCCCTCGATTACGTAAACCTAAATACACTCGACACCTTTCAGCGTACACTGAGTGTTTCTAGGATTCGCAAATAAGTCCTTGTCCTTTCCGTATAGTTACGAATATACCCCTAGACCCCCGTTTAAGCCCTGAAACCACCTTTAGCGCGTCATTTTATGTGCGAAACGACCTCCGATCGACCCGAAACTTTACCATGCCCTTTCTAGTATAGTTTTAGTCATGCCATTAAGAAACCACCCAAAAATATTACCCCTACCTCCGTGACTAAATTATTTCCGATTCAAGCTCAGCGATAAAAGCTTTTAGTTTTTGTGCTTGATTGTGTGTTTGTTTGTTTGCGTCGTAGGACACGGAGTGAACGAGGAAGGCCTCGACTGTGATCAAGCGAACGAGAACCAGTTCCGCGACTCCGAGCCCGAGGGACAGTGCTACGATCAGGACCTTCCGCAAGAGTTTGACGATGGCAAGTTCAATTCCGCCCTTTGATGCATGTTTCTGTCCTAGTTTTTATAAACACAACCCAGTGGCCTGTTTTATAAAATTGCATGGTTTTGCGTGCTGAAAACATGGTAGGATAGCCACCCTTGTTTGAGATAACCCTACCTTGACCACCTGATTTTATAAAGAAAATGTGTGTGTGTGGGAAGGGATACAATGTGGTTTTGAAAGACGAGTTAGACGGGATGGATGGCATTTCTGTGTGAATTGCCGTTGGTGTGCTCGTACCTGTGTGGTTGAGCGAGGAAGGGAGATATCCATCCTGTCACCCCTAAGGACCGAGTTGATGTGACATCTCACCTAGCTTCTTGTCGTGCGAACCACTTGACCGTTGTATGGGCAACGGCTTAGCATAAATCCCACTAGTTAGCCTGATAGCCATCAGGAGAGCTGAGAGCAACGGGTGATCAAGGAGACGGGATTAGCTCTGTGTGACTTATGCCCCGGTTAAACCTCGGTGATAGGTCGAATGACCCCTTGATGGATCCCGTGGTGGCTAGTCAGGTCTAGCTAAGGTGGGTAATGGCTTTGTTGGGATCTGCACCGGCACTAAGGTGTTCGTGCTGTGGTACCCCACCTGTGGGTAAAGTTGCACACCTCTGCAGAGTTGAAAATCTATTCGAATAGCTGTGCCCACGGTATTGGGCAAGTTATGGTGTGGTCACATAACTAGTGTTTCTCTCTGGGAATGGATGGGCTGGTGTGAGTTGTTTGGAAAGTGTCCGGCAGTTGTGCCGTGTGCTACGGCGGACGGGGAGTCCGGTAGCAGTTTAAAACTTGGATCCTGTGTGGATCAACATCGTGTGCTCCTTGGTATTGGAAAACTTGTTTTGAAATGTTTTCGAAATGAACCCTTGCATGTAACCGAGTTTTCCGCAAAATAAACCCTAACCGTACCCTTGGATTGTCCTTTGCATTAAATTCTGTTATACCCCCTCCGTGGGTGTGATTGGATTTGCTGAGTACGTTCGTACTCACCCCATTCCTATTTTTACAGTGGAAGACCCAGTCTACGTCCCCGAAGAAAACGAGTAGGGTTTCGTCCTGCACCCAGTCTTGCCTGTGGTTGAGGCCACCGTTGGATTCCGCATGGCGCAAGACTCTGATGATCCTCTTTTCGTAACTAGTGTAGTGGTGTGGGTTTTAGTTGTAATCCTCGCGATAGTGGCGCTTCACTGCCCATTACCGCGAAGAGTTGTACGGTGATGTACCACCTGTTGTAATAAAAGTGTTATCAGCCTCCTGGGACTGATAAATCAACACTTTTAGGTCTTCCCTGATGGGGGGGACGCTTCAGTGGAGGCCCCTCGCGGCGCGTGTGATCGGGGAGCAGAGCCCCCTTCTGGCGCCCGTGTTCAGCATCACCGGCATCAGGCCCTGCCAGCGTCCAATCTCGTGATTTCTTTGGCAATTGATAGAAGATGAAGACCCCTCAATTCCTCAGTGATATTTTCCCGCAGGATCAAGCCGATCTTTCATGTATTCCCGATGGGTATGTGTTCTGTCATTTTCCCCCTAGATAGGGTTAGTGCTAACTATTGGCTTCTATGCCATATGTGGCTGAGACATGTAACTTTAGTGACCTGGTCTGGGTTTGCTGAAATATGGTGTGTTTGAAGGGGTAAGTAAAATCTGTCCAGAAATTGTATTCATGACCCCTTTGGGCTGGAAATACTATTATATGTGTTATAATGTCCTGTGGCATTACAATGGTTGAAGAATGTTTCCTGGCAAAGAGATGTTTTTTTAGTGGCTACCAGAAAAGACCACATTTGAAGGATGTCCTCCAGCTAATTTTACCTTGGGCCAACCGAGGCATCTTCGCATGGCAACATACGACTTGTCTTGGCCCGCTCAAGGAACTAATCACCCCACGTGAAGGACCTCGTCGTCAACTCGTTCGGGCTAACCGTGACGTTTTCACATGATAACATGTGAATTCTCATGGTCCGCCCAAGGAATCGACTGAAGCTTCCAGAAAGATTTATTTTTCCTTGCTAACTGACCTCTAGTCACCTTCGTAGACTTCAAGTACTACTCCGTTTACCAGTTTTTGACTGGTACTACGCATAGTTTACTGAAGGGTTCTCGCTCCCATACTCCCAGTACTACTCCGTTCTACTGGTTCACGATTGGTACTACGTGCAAGTTTACTGAAGGAGCCTCGCTCCCATACTTCTAGTAACGCTCAGATTACTAGTTTCTGACTAGTATTCTATGTTACTGAAGGGGTCTTGCTCCCATACTTCCAGTACTACTCTGTTCTACTGGTTCACGACTGGTACTACGTGCATGTTTACTGAAGGAGCCTCACTCCTATACTTCCAATAATGCTCAGATTACTAGTTTCCAACTAGTATTCTATGTTACTGAAGGGGTCTCGCTCTCATACTTCTGGTAACGCTCAAATTACTAGTTTTCGACTAGTATTCTATGTTACCGATGGAGCCTCGCTCCCATGCTTCCAGTACTACTCTGTTCTACTAGTTCACAACTGGTACTACGTGCAAGTTTACTGAAGGGGCTTCGTTCCCATACTTCCAGTACTACTCCATTTTACTGGTTCACGACGGGTGCTACGTGCAAGTTTACTGAACGAGTCTCACTCCCATATTCCTAGTAACGCTCTGATTACTAGTTCTCGACTAGTATTCTATGTTACTGAAGGGGCTTCGCTCCCATACTTCCAGTACAGCTCCGTTTACTAGTTCTCGACTAGTTATATATGGAGTTTACTGCATGGGCATTGCTCCCATACACTGCGTTTACTAGTTCCTGACTAGTTTTATGCGTCGTCAGCTACTTTGACTACTTGTCTCGCCTACAAAACTAGTCGGAATCGACTCCGACTAGTTGGCTTCATCGATAGCTCAATATCCAGCGGCAACTTGGCCAATGCCTAGGCTTAGGGGCTGGTGCCACCGACTACTAGGTGTATCTTATGCGACTCATCTAGCTCGCAGGCTCAGGGGCTGGGTACGACACGACTCTCAGTGAACAAGGTTTGATTTGAGCGGTAATTTAGGGCACTTTTTGGAGAAGTTATTTGTTTAACCATTTTTTCTGGGAAGTCATTCCGGAAAAGCGGTTTTCAAATTTCTGAACCAATTTGCCCATCTTAACCATCAAATTTTTACGGTCATATATTGCATGCCACAATTCTTTAGATCCTTTGTTCAAAACCATAAGGATTTGGATGCAAGGCTGGGGGCTGCAGGGACACGTGTCGTTAGCAACTTATTTTTAAAATCTTTTGGAAGATAAGGACAGAAGACTCAAGACTAAATTGACTCTCAGCCTGATTCTACAAGTCAACCTAAGGCTCGGGAGCTACTCCATATAGAGTGCGAGTTCAATCGCACCCCATATAAAAGAAAACTTGACTACTCGGGGCACGAGCACCTCACAGCCTCGATGCAGCCAAGGAAGAACTCAGAAGACACCTTCAAGATGGAGTTTGGGAGAACTCGAAGACTCCTTTAGAATTACTCGGAAGCCTACAGTACTCGACTGCGAAGAGATCAGGGGCTTGTCAGACCCGGGCCCACGGGACTGCGCACATGGCCTACATCTTTCAGGATAAGAGGTGGGACATGGCCCACACCCTACACCAGCTGTAACTACTCGTAGCGTAGTAGAACTACTCATACAATAGTGAAACTAGTCGGAACAGAAGAAAACTACCCGAATACTACTTGGGTAGGACTCCTGAGCTTGTATCTGACTAGACTCCCGTGTAACCCTATCCCCCAAACTATATAAGGGTGGGCAGGGACCCCCTCCAAACAGGAGATCACCTGATCACCACCTAAGGCAATACAAACCACACACAGAACGTAGGGTATTACGCTCTCGGTGGTCTGAAACTGTCTAGACTTTATGTTCCTTGCACCTTTGAGTTCTTGATCTTGGCGACACCCTACCTACAAACTCACCACCTCGGGGGTATCCCTCGGTGTGCGTGGCGGTAAAACACCGACAGGGCCTATGGTATACTCCTTATGGATAGAAAGACCATTATACATGTGGTAAATATAATGCTATAGCTTCGCTATAGCGTGCTATTAGCTTTTTAGGAGATCTACCGCTACGCTATGCAATATTTATCCGCTACGTCCGCTAAAGGGGTTTTATGAGATTTAGCAGTGCTAAATGTCCGCTAAAATAGCTTTTGCTAGATTTAGCAGTGCTAAATGTCAAGTTGCTAGTAGATTTTAGTGGTGCCATTCACTCAAAGATCACTACGAGAGAAGCGAGCAATATTCTACAGCCATTAGTATCGGCTATCTTTCAGCTGGTACTAACGTGCACATGTAGTATCGGACCGAGAGAACAGTGCCCTGAGGAGCCATTTAGTACCGGCTGTAGCAACCAGCCGGCACTAAAGTGCACCAACGATGCCGGGGGGCAACGGCTAGATTCCCCCGGCGGCACTTTAGTACCGGCTGGTGGCTCCAGCCAGTACTAAATAGCTCCGAGGATATTTAGTACTTGCTAGTGGCTCCAGCGGGTACTAAGTGAAGAGATCTAGTACCGGCTGGAGCCACCAGCCGGTACTAACGTGCCTCCTATATACCAGCACCTTTCTTCCTCCCCAAGCTCGAGCCAACCATTTGACCGAGCTCGGGCTTCTTCTTCCCCATGACATTTTAGAGAGGATGTGCTGCCCATTTTTCTCAAGATTGGTGGGGTTTCACTCATCCAAGTGCTCAAAAGATTAGCAACTTCATCCTCTCTTCTTTGATGGTCTTTATGCTTCGTTTCAGGCTTTATAGTTAGAGAAATTTATGATTATTAGAAAGAATGCGTATGAGCACAGCTTTTTGATTATACATTCATTTGCGATATATAGAAGCGATGACTAGAATTTGAGAGAAGGTTTATTGGATAGTTTGCACGTGGCAAATGTAGAGTGATTTTTTTCAATTAATTTCAAGTGACATGTGTATATATCATTATGCTAATATTGTTCAAGTAGTTTTATTTGCCACGTATATTTCCAAGATGCCATTCTTTGCAACATTTTTTTGGTAGAGATATTGTATTTGTACATGTATTATAGATAAATTTTAAGAGAGGATATTTTTGGATACATTGCCACTTCCTACATTTCAAATTGAATGTTTATGTGAAATGTCAAATTGAATAATTATTGAAGGTGAAAAAATGTATAGTTGGTATTTATTTTGTATTATGAATGAATTATTTTGACACTCTAATGATGTATTTATTCAGGCTCACATTGAAACCATCTTGAAGTAAGAAAACCTTTGTTTCGGAATTTATATCTGCCGTTAACCTTGACCATGCGGTGATGACACTGCCATTCAGAGCCAACATTATATTCACGACACGGTGCGGTATAAGGACGTGATGAAGGAGTACGGCCTTGGTCCCAATGAAGAAATCCTCACCTTTGAGAAAGGTGAGGATGCCACCATTCGGACCAAGGCCATACTCCTTCATCACGTCCTTGTACCGCACTGTGTTACGGATATCAATGTTGGCCCCGAATACATGTTCCTAAACAAAGATTTTTTTCTTCTCGATGATTTTTGCATATAGAGCCTGAATAAATGTTTTGAACCTTAATTGCATCCCATATGCCATGGGACGACGAGTGTTCACCTCAAACTGAAGAGTGTCAAAATAATTAGGGTTTAGAAATAGTGAATGTGAAATGTCAAGTTGAATATGAATGCAAAGATGTAATTTGAATATAGCCAGTGAGTATGAATATATTTTCATTGTAATTCTAAGAATTTATTCAGTAAGTTTATTTGATAAGTGTAGTGAAATTAGTTTTATTTTTGAAAATATTGTAGTTTAGTGCTTCACCCAACATGATGAGTAATTAATGTTTAATCCATAGAAATGGCTATGCAACATGATGCATTGGAGCACTGAACGGCCGCTCGGGTGTTGGTACACAATCATTTGAGGTGCACCAGACATTCCCTAGAGTTCCGCCTTGAAGAGCATCTTGGACTTGTTAGTGGTTATATTCGTCTTTGGATTAAGAAAGCATTTGATTGCCTCATGCTATGTAATGCAAGGCACAAAGTTGAGCGTGAATTAGATGTCGAGTTGTATGGTATGGATGATGATCGCGAGTTGATGGCTCGACGTAATGCAAGGCATGAAGCTTTGAGGATGGCAAAATTGACTGTTCGGTGTCGAGAGTTCACGAGGCGGTTCACGAGGCATCGGTCAATAGTTCTCATGAGTAGTTTGTATTAGTATGTAGCTTATTCGTTATTTTGGACCTTTTAATTAATTATATTGTGTAATGGATAATGTAGACCTTTTAATTAGTCATGGTGTGTGATGGATATTTGGACATTTTAGTTCTGGACTGTCGGAGGAAAGCTCCAGCCGGGTGGCGGAATGCACCCGCCTAATCCTAGCCTAGGATGTGTTTGGGGAAGTCAAGGAGTGCAAGATCAAAAGGCCAATGAACACGGGGAACACATAGGGATTTAGAGTGGTTCAAGCCGCCGGAGCGTAAAACCCGACGTCCACTTGTGTGTTGTATTGCTTATGAGAGCTTAGAGCTTGGGGCTAAAAGCTTCCGAATGCCTCGTCAGCCTTGTGTTCTAACGTGCGTGCTCTCCCTTTTATAGGCTCAAGGGGAGCGTGTACACTGAGCGGGGCCCCGACAGGTGGACCTGGTTGCATATTAGATAACGTACACATTGGAGCCTTTATGCCACAGATTCGGAAATCTTCCTCCTCGGCTCCTCCCTGTAGTCCTCGATCAGGAAGCTGATGTGCATATCTTCTACCAAGGTATGGTCATGTGTCGTTTCACCGGCACAGTGCCTGCTGCCAGTGACATACACAGTGGAAGTCGTGTTGTCACTGTTGGGTCAATTCCAGCTGACAGGCGAAGGGGCCGTGTTGACCTGCCGTGCTGTTGCTTCCGCGCACACTGTAGCAGCGCACGCCGCAGTCCTCCTGCAGCAGATCATAATTACCCTTTGCTCCCGTGCGCGGCGCTGTGATGTGACTACACGCTGTCAGATCCGGGGCTACGGGGCTGTGTAGATAACGTAGTTTAAATAGGGTTAAGAGATAAAGCCCGTCTTATCTCTTATTTATGTTATTTTCTACTCGTTTGAGTAGGAGATAAAGCTAGTCGGTACAGAAGGAAACTACCCGAGTTATACCCGTGTACAATTCCTTAGATGGTATTGATTAGATCCATGTAATCCTGACCTCCCGGATATATAAGGGGGGTAGGGACCCATTCAAAACACGACATCTACACCCAAGGGAATACAAACCACCACACAGGACGTAGGGTATTACGCACCTCGCGGCCCGAACCTATCTAAATCTTGTGTTCCTTGCACCTTCGAGTTCCTGATCTCGGCGTCTCCTCACCTAAACTTACGACCTCGGGTATATCCCTCGGTAGGCAGCCGGTAAAACACCGACAGCTGGCGCGCCAAGTAGGAGAACGCATCGAAGATCCACCGGTGAACTCGATGGCATCTTTCCAGTCCACCAGATCGATTCATCATCGGGTCCTTCAACGAATGGCTACATCGACCTCGACTACTCGGCTCGACTTCACCTCGCGCTGCAACATCGATGCACCACGACCGCCGACCTCGACGACCCAGTTCAACTTCGACTTGTGCCGCAATGTCCGCATGCAGCAGCAACGAGTTCGACTACTTCGACTTCGTGAGGACGATCGGCGGCCCGCCGACGACTACATCAACTACTTGTCTCGACTTGAAAACTAGTCAGAATCAACTCTGACTAGTCAAGCTTCATCAACAAATCGTCGCAGCTCCATCAACGAGCTCCACAGTTTTGTCAACATTCGTCCATGAATCAAGCTAAGTGACTTATACCTTTTCCGACTTGTTCTTCACAAGATCGGCTACCTTTTTGGGTACGCCTCTTGATGGGCATGAAACCCTCGGGGACTACTCCATGATCGACGACTTATTTGTGTACGTCTCTCGATGGGCATTGAAACCCTCCTAAGCTACACTTTGCCGACTACTTATCCGTGTACATCTCTCGATGGGCATGAAACCCTCGGGGGCTACACCATGATCGACTACCTATCTGTGTACATCTCTCGATGGGCATGAAACCCTCCAGAGCTACACTTCGTCGACTACTTTTGCGCACTGCACATCCTCTTTGTCGCATGATGATTACTTTCTGCTCGTTTTCTCCTCTTAACGGTCGCTAATCTACTCGGTAGCACATGCCTTAATCCGTGAAACCTTGGCTCTTCTGTCATGCCTAACGCCTTTACGCGTACACGAGACAAAGATCTCATACACGCTATGAGTAATGGCTAAAACAAGACCAGGTGCTTAAACGTAACAGGCATACTACTTGGAAGATTTAAATGGCCTAAAAAAGAGCTCGACACAGTAATTTTTACACCAAATAAATTTTGGTGTCTTCACATTATTACTCAGTACTATTCGGTATCTTCGCATTATGCTACATAATGTATGCATTGTCTTTTTTCAGATCAAGCTTCGGCAACAGCCCTCCAGGTAGCACGATGTGCCATCACAGTTCCGCTAGTTCCTAGGCTCGGGGGCTGGGCGATGCACACTACTCGCCATGGCTCCTTCGGCTCTCCTAGCTCGTAAGCTCGGGGGCTAGACGCCACAAAACTACTTGAAGACGACTCATATGAAGACTGAGAGTGCAGAAGAAACTCTAAATCACCGCGCGGTTAAATAAACCAGCGGGAGGCTCAATTTCACTATGCAGAAGGCGAAGAGTTTTTCTCG
Source organism: Panicum hallii (assembly GCF_002211085.1). Lineage (NCBI taxonomy): Eukaryota > Viridiplantae > Streptophyta > Magnoliopsida > Poales > Poaceae > Panicum > Panicum hallii. The sequence goes on along the minus strand of NC_038045.1, from coordinate 41,777,735 downwards.
AGATTTCAGAGTAACACCAATGCCATGATTCTTGGATCCTTTTTCCCAAATCTGGGAGATTTGGGTTCAAGGCTCGGGGGCTGCGGGATACGTGTCATCGACTACTTATTTTTCAAATATATTCAAAAAGTAAGTAAGGAAGATTCAAGACTAATGCAACTCTCAGCCTGATTCTCCGATTCAACCTAAGGCTCGTGGGCTACTCCATATGGAGTGCGATTTTTCAATCGCACACCATACCAAAGAAGTAATTCGGGGCATGAGCACCTCATAGCTTCGATGCAGCCAAGAAAGTACTCGAAGAAGAACTTCAAGATGGAGCTTCAAGAGAAGTGGAAGACTGCTTCGAAAGTACTCGAGAAGCCTGCAATACTCGGCTACGAAGAGTTCGGGGGCTTGTCAAACCCGGGGCTATGGGGCTGTGTACATAACGTAGTTTAAACAGAGTTAATAAAGCCCATCTTATCTCTTATTTATGTTGTTTTCTACTCGTTTGAGTAGGAGATAAAGCTAGTCGGTACAGAAGGAAACTACCCGAGTTATACCCAGGTACGGTTTCTTGGCTGGTATTGATTAGATCCATATAACCCTGACCTCTCGGATTTTTAAGGGGGGTAGGGACCCATTCAAAATACGGCATCTACACCCAAGGTAATACAAACCACCACACAGGACGTAGGGTATTACGCACCTCGCTGCTCGAACCTGTCTATATCTTGTGTTCCTTGCACCTTCGAGTTCCTGATCTCGGCGTCTCCTCACCTAAACTTACCACCTCAGGTATATCCCTCGGTGGGCAGCCGGTAAAACACCGACACACGCCGCCCGCCTTCATACGTGGTGTGGTGATGTGACACGCCGCCTCGGTAACTGGCGGACTTACCGTGGTGTCAGCATACCTACCCGACGCGTCAGTGGACAGCCCACGCCCTGAGTCAGGCACACGCACCCCACCTACCGGCATTTAATGCGGTAGTCGGCTGGCTTCCCGCAGAAGGCTGGCTGCCACCGGACACGTGGCAGAGCTGGCTTCACAGCCGGTTCCTCAAGGGCATGTGGCGGCACCAGACCTCCTCCCCGGAGGGAAGGGAGGTCCAGGCCCCCGAGGCCGACCCAGGTGCACAGGCCCCCTGGGGGTCCGGCTTCCACACGTGGCGGCACCGGACCACCCCGTGGTGGTTCGGGCCCGTGGTGGCCGTTCCTGAGCACCTTGTCCTCGTGAGCACATGGAGGCGCTAGACCAGTTAGAGCACGGGGCGAGGTCCGGGGACTGTGGCCCCAGCTGTTAGGCCCGGGCCGTATGCCTCATCACCCAAAGGCTTAGCGCGAGGTTACGGATAACCTCGCGCCCCTTGGGCTGGACACCCTAGCAGGAGGTACCCCTATCTGTATGTACCAACATGGACCTTTAAATTATTATTTATGATGTGTGATGGATATTTCAGACCTTTCAATTAGTCATGTTATTGTAATAGTAAAAAAATATACATCTTTGATTATAGTTTGTTATTAAAATAGTGTGACTAGTGCACCATGGCATGGAAAATTATGATTGCAGATGGACCGACAATGGATGTACGGAGATTGGTGCACCATGGCGTGGATTAATGGCCTAAAGTGTTTTCTTGACGCGGCTGAGGCTCATGGGTCATCAAAAGGTTTCATGTGCTGTCCATGCTGCATTTGCAGAAATAATAAGGAATTCTCTAGAAGAAGCACTCTACACGTCCACCTTATTGAAAGGGGTTTCATGGATAACTAACTCTTTGGACCAAGCATGGTGAACCTGGAGTTCTGATGGAAGACGATGAAGAAGATGGTGATGATAACAACATTCCAGAGTTGCCTCACTTATATGAAGCGGGTGCCTTTGATGATGAACCAATGGATGAGGTTGAAGAAAATGCCGCAGAAGAGCAACCACATGAAGAACTAGGTCAGGTATTGGTAGATGCATAGAAAGATAGTGAAACTGTGAAGGAATCAAAAAAGTTTAAGAAGATGTTGGAGGATCACAAAAAGTTACTATATCCAGATTGCAAATAGGGGCACAAAAAGTTGGGTAGCACACTAGAATTGCTGTAGTGGAAGGCAGCAAATGGTGTTACTGATAAGAGCTTTGAGGAGCTACTGGGAATCATAAAGAACATGCTTCTCGAGGGTAACGAACTGCCCTTGACAACACGAAACAAAAAAGGTTGTTTGCCCTCTTAGATTGGATGTATAGAAGATTCATGCATATCCTAATGACTGTATCCTTTATCGCGGTGATGAATATGAGAAACTGGATGCTTGTCCTGTTTGCAGTGCAAAGTGATATAAGATCAGGCAAAACAATACTGGTGACGTAGATGGACCAGCTGAGAAAAAATTCCCCGCTAAGGTTATGTGGTATTTCCCTATAATACCACCAAGAAAAAATTCCCGCTAAGATTATGTCGTATTTCCTTATACTACCACGTTTGAAGCGCTTGTTCAGAAACAAGGCACACGCTAAGTTGATACGGTGGCACAAAGAAGAGCGTAAGCAAGATCGAATGCTGCGACAACCCGCAGATGGGTCCCAGTGGATAAACGTTGACATAGAATTCCCAGATTTTGCTAAGGACACAAGGAACGCAAGGTTTGGTTTAACTACTAACGAAATGAATCCATTCGGCGAGTGGGTGAGCAGTCACAGTACATGGCCTGTGACTCTATGTATGTTCAACCTTCCTTCTTGGCTATGCATGAAGCGGAAGTACATCATGATGCTGATGCTTATCCAAGGCCCAAAACAACCTGCCAACGACATTGACGTGTACCTAAGACCGTTGATTGATGAAATTTTACTATTGTGGAAGGAAGAAGGTGTACGTGTCTTGGATGAGTACAAACAGAAGACTTTCAACCTCCGAGCATTGCTTTTCATAACCATCAATGATTGGCCTACACTTAGCAACCTATTGGTATAGTCAAACAAGGGATACCAGGCCTGCACCCACTATCTAGATGAAACCGACAGCTTTTATTTCAAAAATTGTCGGAAGGTCGTGTATATGGGCCATCGTCGATTACTTCTCCTCAATCACCTTTTAAGAGGGAAAGGGAAACATTTTAAAGGGGAACCAGAAACTCGTGCTAAGCTTATGTTCCATGACGGATAGCGTATTTTCTCTATGATAAAGGATGTGCATGTAGTGTTTGGAAAGGGGCGTGGCAGCCAACATGCTCCAAATGATGAAAATGGACATGCACCTATGTGGAAGAAGAAGTCTATATTGTGGGAGCTACCTTATTGGAATGTCTTGGAGGTCCGCCAACGCAATTGATGTGATGCACATGACAAAAAAATCTTTGTGTGAACCTGCTAGGTTTCCTGGGTACGTATGGGTAGGAAAAAGATACGATGGAAGCAAGACGTGACCTGAAAGAAATAAAACAATGAGAAGACCTACGTCCTAAAAAGAGAGACAATGGACAACACTACTTGTGTCTTGCTAGCTACACTCTCAGAAAAGAGGAGGAGGAAAGCACGTTTGATTGCTTGAATGGTATGAAGGTCCCGTCAGGTTATTTCTCGAATATACAAGGAAGAATAAATATGAAAGAGAAGAAATTCACAAACCTCAAATCTCATGGCTGCCATGACTTGATGACACAATTGCTTCCGGTTACATTTAGGGGTATTTTGCCGGAGAATGTAAGATTGGCAATCGTGAAGCTATGTGCCTTAATGAAACTTTACAGAAGGCAATTGATCCAAATAATCTAATAAAGCTACAAAATGACGTGGTCCAATATCTTGTCAGCTTCGAGATGGTGTTTTCACCTTCGTTCTTTAATATTATGACACATCTCCTAGTTCACATTATGAAAAAGATAGCCATTCTGGGCCCTTTATTCCTACACAATATGTTTCCTTTTGAGAGGTTCATGGCTGTCCAAAACAAGTACATTCGCAATCATTCTCTCCTAGAAGGATGCATCGCTAAGGGCTACGGAACAAAAGAGGTTATTGAGTTTTATGTTGACTTTATTGATGATCTTAGTCTGATCGGGGTCCCTATGTCACGCCATGAGGGGAGACTGAAGGGAAAGGGCACACTAGGGAAGAAATCTAATATGAACATCCATGACAATGAAATCCGCAAAGCAAACTTCACAGTTCTACAGAATTCATCACTGGTGGCTCCACATATGGAGGAGCACATGAATATTGTACAGTCTGAAAACCCGGGCAAGTATGAGGCCTGAATCACACATCATCACATAGATACCTTTGCTGCTTGGCTCAGACAAAAATTCATGGGTGATGGCATGATTGATGAACAACTTCAATGGCTGGCTAGGTGACCGTGGATCACAATCTTGCAATACTAAGGGTACGAGATAAATGGGTATACATTTTACACCAGAGCCCAAGATGAAAAGAGCACGAACCAAAATAGTGGTGTGCGTATAGATGCAATAGGCAATGATGGAAAAAAGGACAGCTACAATGGTGTCATAGAGGAGATATGGGAGCTAGACTATGGACCTTTGAAGATTCCTTTGTTCTGCTGCCAATGGGTGAATCGAGCTGGAGGAGGCGTGACAACAGACCGGTATGGGATGACAATTGTGGACTTCAAAAAGATTGGATATAAAGGGGAACCATTCGTTCTAGCCAAGGATATGACACATGTGTTCTATGTGAAGGACATGTCAAGCAAACCTAAAAAGGACATGTTAAGCCGATGAGCCAAAATACCACATAGTTCTTCTAGAAAAAAAGAAAAAACATTAGAGTTGAGGATATTTCGGACAAGTTAGAAGACTTTAATCAGTTTGATGACCTTCCTCCATTCCATGTCAAATCATGAACCCAGCATCCTGTTATCCAAAGAGGACGCTCCTTACTTACGCCGCGATCACAACCAAGGGACCTTCGTTAAAAGGAAGATTATCAATATTCTACTAAATAATGATGAATAGTTTTGTGTAACCATTATGTTCTATTTGATGATTTATGTAATGTATGTTGTGGTATCTCTGGAATAATGATATTATTCGGACAATTTGGACTCAACATGTTGAATTAACTACCTAGAACTATATTTCATTCGATCAAGTGATGTAAAGTACAATACTATAATTTTGCATGGTCAAAATATTATATATTTGCATTTTTTGTGCCTAAATATAATTTATTATGCACAAAAAATATTTAAAACACCTATAAAAGTCAATTTGGACTCAATATGTTGAATTAACCGCATAGAACTATATTTCTTGTGACCAAATGATGTAAAGTGTACAATACTATAATTTTGCATACTCAAAATATTATATATTTGTTTTTTTGTGCCTTTAGTTAATTTATTACACATAAATAATATCTAAAACACCTATAAAAGAAAATATGATACAAATAGGAATTTGGCCGTTTAGTACCGGATCTAGGCTTTGCCCGGTATAAACCGCCTCCACCAAAATTTCCCGCTAGTGAAGACCGTTTAGTATTGAGCAAAGGTTGGGCCCGGTACTAAAATGCTCCGTTTAGTACCGGGCTATAGCTTTGCCTAGTACTAAACTGCCCAAGCGCCAGTTTAGTACCGGGCTAAACTATGGACCGGCACTAAACCAGCCATCCTATATAGGATCTAGGACTTGGCCGTTCTCGTGATCTCCTCTCTTCCTCATCCTCATCCCTCGTCGCCGGTCGCCCGCCGCGCCTCCACCCCGTCGTCCCTCAGGCTCTCGGCCGCCGCGCTGCCTTTGTGTTGTCACTCCACCTCCGCTCCGCCTCTGCGCCATCCTCGCGTGCGCCATCCCTGTGCCCGGCCATGCCCCGATGGCCATGCCGCCGTCATGCGGCCGCCACACCCCGCCGCCCACCTCATCCCCATCCCGACGACGCAGGGCCACCCCAACCTCCCCAGTCAACACGCCGCCCGGGACTGGCCTCACCCACCACTGCGCCACATCGACCCCTCCTCCCCATCGGCTGTTGCGCCGCCTGGATCGACCCGGCTGCTACGCCGCCCGGATCGACCCGGCCACCGCGCTACCCGGCCCCTGCGCCACACCTTGTCCCTCCTCCCCAACCTCCACGCTGCCCACTCCTCGCCGGCCGCTGGCACCCCTCGCCAGGCTCAAACGATGCCGGCACATGCCCGCCCCGCCTGCCCGGCCTTGAAAGGATCTAGATGTCAACTAGCGGGCGGTGAAGAGTCGAAACTAAAAATTTACAACACCTAAAACAAATTTATAAGTAACTTTCAAAGTCTCCGAATATTTGTCAAGAATCTCCACAACTTTCGGAGATTTCGAAGAAATGTCCGGATACTCCGGAGAAAAGTGCTGAAACTAAACTCGATCAATCAAACCTCAACCAAAGGTAGATCGAAGTTATTTTCAAGGTTTGTAGTCTTGTTTCTACCCGTTTGCTTCCACTATCTGCAGTCAAAAACTTTCCAACAAGTAGATCGAGAGAAAACCCTAGAATTCTAGCAAGAAACAAGAACTTTAACAAATATTCGGAGACTTCGAAAGTTACATGTAAATTTGTTTTAGGTGTTGTAAATTTTTAGTTTCGACTCTTCACCGCCCGCTAGTTGACATCTAGATCCTTTCAAGAAGAACACTTATTTCTTGAGCTATGAAGCCTCCCCTTAGCAGCCCTAAGGTTGCTAAGGTCACTTACTAGAACGTGGAGGTTGTACAAACTTCCTGAGGCACACCACAAGCTTGGGTGCTCGACAGGCCACGCCTAGCCAGCTAGGAGCTTGAAGCTGCAAGAGTAACAAACACAAAATCCACCAGCTTGACGAAGAACGAGGTGCCCAAGAGATGGAAAATCAGCTTACTAGCACTCTCACTCACTCTCCCCTCAATTTCCCTTCAATCCCCTCACCAAATCTTGCTTGGAAGTCAAAGGAGGGAGTTAGGAAGGATCTTGAATGCTCAGTGAAGAAGGTAGGTGAGTTCTGGTCGGAGAGGGGTAAATGAAGGAGGTGGACAGATATTTATACCCCTTCACTCCAAAACTAGCCGTTACAAGGTTAAATTTCGGAGACTCCGGACTACTCCTTTGGAGGCTCCAGAGATGTACGGAGACTGCGCACATGTCCGGACTCCGGACACTTCGCAGAAATCCCTTGTCTGGAGACTCTGGAAAATTCTCCAGAAACTCTAGACTTTCTTGTAGAAACACACTCTAAAGATATTCCAAGTGATGTGTGAGTGCAAAGGTGTCTCTCATAAGTTTGTTAGATCATCTTGAGCACCTTATTATCCGCAAAGCGAGTACATTTCATGTCCCTCTTGATAGTATGATATTCCTATACTCAATTTCAAATATAAACAAATTTAGTGCTCAAGATTCTTCGCTTTGCAACTTTTATTTCCTTTTTGTTATTCATTTTGTGGCAGAACCAATCCACTTGAATTATTCTGGCTCAAGTGTGCTAGTTATCGCTGTACAGACGATACTAACTCAACGCACTTCAAATGAAACAACCCATTAGTCAGTCGGGTCTCCGCCCGATACAACCACGGTTCAACAGGATCGAAGTAGGTTTACCTCGCACGAAGGCGAGTTTACAATCACACAATAGCTCACAAACTTTTAGTCCACAAGATAATTAAATATTATTACAAAACTGTTTCGAAGCTTAAGGTAACACATACAGACATTGTTTAAAACAACAAGCTAAACAGCTTGTTCAGAGTCACAGCGGAAGAAAGTTATTAACATCGGGGCTACCCGTCGCAAAAGTTGGCACCATGCTCCACCCTAAACATGGCATCATTCCGGAGGGTCATTGCCAGCCGGGGACGGATTCCACTCCACGGACCAGCCAAATGGAACAGAGAATGGCCAGGCTGAACTATCCATTAGGTTCTCACCGGTCATACCTAAAAGACAGACTAGCAAGACTGAGTGTGCTAATACTCAGCAAGACTTAACCGAGATCGGGTATACTGAGCCCGAAACTAGACCATGGAAGATTGAGAGGTTCTGGTTTTCTTTTTGCTGAAAAGCAACAAAGACTATGATCTAATTGTCATGTTTTAGCTTTCAGATTCTAGTTCCATTAACCATTCAAGGTAAGCACTTATACTAGACAAGCAAGGTAAAGATTAGCATCCATCAAGATTATTCCAACAATAGTTACTGTTCTTACTCTATGTGGCAGAAGGAATAAGCAGTCTCAATCTCTGCGAGAAACGGATGATTCTGAATCGAGTTTCATAACCTTGCAAGGGTAAACCTAACTCATATCCAATGATCGTTCCAAAGCAACCATTTGCCTTTCATTCCGACTCGTGGATCAGGGCTACCACAAGCGACTGTAGGACCATACGCACATCCAATATGCAGGACATACGTCTGTAGTGCGACTACATGATCGTACTCCTGTCCGCTGTGCGGAATATATTCCCGCATGTCGGTGCGTGTGCGAAAAACCAAATTACGAGTGGTGGGAGGTATGTCTACTCCTCGGGCCGATTGGTTACTAGGCTTACCGCTTTCCATATTTCGCGGCACGTGGCTAGTACTTTCAAACGCTTAACCATAGCTACCACACACTGCGATCTTATCAACTTTTATCAACACAGACGGGGTAACCTTTCAAGTCATGATACTACACATGATCCCATCCATCATCCTTATAGTGATTGCAGAATAGTAAATATTCAATTCCTATATCGCGCGAGTGACAGGAAATCACTCGACTTCTGCCGGTCCTATTAGCAGAGCATCTATTCGATAAGGACTCAGGCACAATACATAGGTTCCTAGGATCCATGCATCTAGGGTTCCATTTCAACTCCTAGACTTAATGCATAATATAGATATATAAGTATAAAACTGTATAAGTGTATTAATTTAAAATACTGGGTTATGCATCGGGGCTTGCCTTCTTGAGTGAGGCTGGGGTCAGGGATGTCAAGGACTTCCAAACCTTTGTTCGGGGCTTCAGTTAAATCCTCGGCGACGTTCACCTGGTCTTCAAAAAATCCTTGCTCGTGTTCCGGGACTAGTTCGTAGTCTCCGTCGTCGAGTGTCGTTGACTCTACCTGATATGCAATGATTTGAATTAGGTGATTCTTGAGTTAAGGATTTTACTTCACGATAAAGTTGCAATTTAACAATGGATAAACACAACTTCATAATACAAGAAATTTGAATTCAAACCTACTATTTGTATCATAATTAATTGGATTAATTGAATTAGGTTAACAAGTTTGATTTTTATTTTTAAACCCACAGAGGCTATGGCCTTGAGTTTTTGTTGGTAAGTTTACTTCTAGCAGATCAGCTTACTATAAATTTTTCATAATTTTCTGACAATAGAAACTAAAGCATTTGAATTAAGTTCATATTTCAAGTTTAAAGTCAGACCTTAGGGAAAATAGTGCCATAAATTCTTGAAAGATTTATTATAAACTACTCAATTATAGAACATCATATGGTAAAAAGATATAAGAATGAAAACCTTAGTAACATGCTTGAATAAATTTAAACCATTTCAAGCTTGATTTGCATAAGTTTAAATTAATTCAAGCTAGGGTTCAGTACTGTAAGTGAAATTTGCACACATGCTCACTCATACCCTAAATAGGCTACACACCAAAAATCACAAGTAATAGAGCTAGCATGCAAAAGTTACACATAAGATACCCTTTTGCTAAACTTTAAAATAGCTCAAAAAGCATTTGGTTTCAAACTAGACTTTAATAACCAAAGTTGTAGAGCTAAACTTTTGGAATACAACAAAACTGGTTTGACAATTTTTGGATTTTTCTACAAATTCCTATGGATTTTCAAATTTGGCTGATTTGAAATGGGGGGTTCTGATTTTCCACAGAAAGGCCCCTGGAAAGATTTGAATCCTTGCAATTGGCTCCTTGGCTGGGTTTTACAGAGAAGCCGATCGATAACGATCAAATTCCGGTGAGGGGGCTCACCGACGGTGAGGGGATAGTGGGGGAAAAGGTTCAGGAGCTCACGGCGGTCATGGGGGTGGCCGGTGTTGAGGAAGAGAGGGACCGAGGCGGCGAGTCGACGGTGAACAGGGGCGGGCGGCGGGGCTTCAAGGGGCAGCGACGGCGTTCCGGTGGCCGGAGTGCCAGAGAGCAGCGGGAAAGTAGCTAGAAAGCTTCCACGCGATGATGTGGTGCTAGTGGTGTGCTTGGGAGGGGTTGAGAGGTGACGGAGCATCGGGACGACGGTGAGACCGAGCGGCGGCAGAGCTTGAGCTCACCGGCGTGGTGGTCTGGGCTGTGTGGGTGCGGGGAACGGAATTGGATTGGTCTATGAGCTTCAGTGGGTTGTGGCGGTGCTACTGGAGCACTGGATCGCGGGTGGGAGGCGGCAGAGGCGGCTGACAACGGTGAGCAGGAGCTGTGGCGGAGCTCCGGCAAGGCATCGCGCTCGGGAAGAAGAAAAAGAAGTAAAATGGCCGTGCGTGAGTGCAAGAGTGAGTCCGTGGGGAGCTCAGGGACGTGCTTCAAGTCGAGGAGGAGGCACGGTGAGCAAGAGCTGCTGATGGCAAGCTTGGCGGCATGCGTGGCGGCTCGGGCGACGGCGACGTGACGTGGAGGGGCGAGGAGAGGGCCAGCAGAGGCCGGGAAGCGGTGGGCGCGGGCTCTGGAGGGCACGTGGTGTGAAGAGGAGCGGCGCGGGGCAGCTGGAGCTCGGGAAAATGGCCGGCGAAGGCGGTGGGGTCAGGCGCAGAGAGAAGCAGAGAGAGGAGGGGCTGGAGGTTGAAGACAGGGACTTGTCTGCAAGTCTCCAAAAATGCAGGGACTCCACTGTAAAGCCAGGTTAACTTTCAAACCATAACTCAAATGAAAATGTGCCCAAAAGAAAAAGTGTAGAGCTTAGCAAGGTCTACAACTTTTCTTTAAGATTCAGTTTCAAAAGAGTTAAGGATTTGAATCTAATTTAAACTAGGCAAATGTTTAAACTTCACACATAACCTATTTAAAATCTACTGTCCAATTGATTCCTTAGGGTAGTTTTACTTCTCAGAGAGGTTTAAAAGTAAGTACTTGCTTCTTGCAAAACAACCCTTTACATAATTTGATTTTACCTCCCATCCTCATCCATTTTGCACTAAAGGACCTAATTTTTTTTCTAGAATTATAAAAAGATCCTTTTGCCTTTGCATTAAAGTTTTTAACACACATACAAAAGATCAAACATACACACTTCATACTAGAATCTAGTGTGTTTTAATCCTAAGTACCTGAATGTCACATATTTCCTTATATTAATTCATCTATCACCTGTAGTACCTGCTCATCATTCTCATATATAATATTAGTTCCACAAGCGTATGTCATTAATCAACAAAAACCCACTAAGCGGGCCTAGATATTCTTTCAATCTCCCCCTTTCTGGTGATTAATGACAACACACTTGTGGCTCACAAGAGATAGATCAATTATGAAATAAGTAAATGAAATAAAACCTCCCCCTAAATGTGTGTATCTTGCTTTGAATACAACTTCATGACTTAGACAAAAGTGAAATATTGCACACATAACAAGGAATTCATCTCAAACCTATAGTGGGGTGCCTATGTGTGTGCAACAAAGCAAATGTGATGCAATATGACAGATTATGCACTCAAAAGATCAAAGAAGAGTGGAGTGGCACATTCTCCGAAGTTTCTTAGGAAATCTCCGAAGGTCTCCGCAACCTGCGGAGTTTTCGGACATTTCTCTGGATTCTCCGAAGAATCTGGCATTTCACGAAAAAAACAACTCATCAAAGAACAAAATCATTAGACCAACAAATGTCCTTGGTAACTTAAGGTTCACACGAGATCCTAACACACACAAAGTACACATTAGAAGTCCTCAAGCCACATAGTGTTACAAAAATGAGTTTAGGAAATTGAAACGAAGTTTTAAGATACGAGCACCAAAAAGCCACATAATGATCTCTTTCACTCCCCTTTGGCAACAAGCACCAAAAAGAGAATGAAAGGCAGCAGCCGAAGCATGTACTCATCATCATCCTCCTCGTAATCATCATCATCGTCGTGCTCAAATTACTACTGGGGAACATCCTCCTAAGTGTCTTCTTCCTCATCACGCGCACGGCGGGTCCGACGGGGTGCAGTCCTAAAGGGCCGAGTAGGTGGAGCAGGGGTGGGTTCTTCCTCTTCTCTAGCAGCTTGTGCGTCTTGAGCATCCCATTCTGCAAAGGGATCATCAAACTCCGGGAGCTCATGGTGAGGGTCACAAGGTAGTCCCATCTCGCTCTTCGTCTCAATAATGTCACGACGATTCTCATTGACTTCACGGACCATGGTCTTGCACATGCAAAAGATAGAATGAAGCACTCTCTTGACCATGGAGCTGTTACCACAACGGCGCGAAGTGCTAGGAACATATGATGGAGTAGACTGTTGAGGGTGCTCCACATATGGAGCGGAGCTAGAAGGACCACCATGGCTAGGAAGAGGAGGTGCTTCCTCACCCCTAGAATGAAGACGAAGAGGTTCAAGATGCTTAGCATCCTTGGGAAAAGTGGTCTTGATGATTCTCTTTCTATCATATACATGATGTAAGGTGCATTCAGGAGGTGCTTCCTTGAGTCATCCATCACCCTTCTAAGCTCATTCCAAATGTAGTCAAAGATTTTGAAGGGTCTTCCACCGGGAGCAAACCAATTCAGAAGATTGACCGCAAAGACATGGAGGGCTGAAGAATCACCCTTCTTTGGTCAATGGTCCACCTATGCATGAAGTTTGCATAGTAGTAGTAAGGCAGCGAATTCTTGGACTTCCCTTCCCAAGCCACAATGGGATTGTAGAACATGAACGGGCAACGATCAGGCTTGACCTTCTTCTCCACATGAATGGGGTCATGAGATTCATCCTGTGACCCAAGACCAAGAAGCCGAGAGAAGGTCATGTAGTCAATGAAGTAGTGCTGTCCCTCGGTAGTTCAATGAATAGTGTTGTCACTAGCCTTGTAGAAGTAGGAACAATAGAACTAAGAAATGATCTCGTTGTTCCAATAGTACTTAAAATCCATGATCTCTCGAAGGACAAACTCTCTACAGTTGGCCACCACATCATTGACACTTGGGTCGTTCATGTCCTCAAAGTATTTCCAATCAATGTAATTCATGATCACAATAGGAGCTTCCGGCTTCCTTAGGATACCAGAGCTATAAAATTTTCTGTGAAAGTCACACCAACACCGGTACTCAAGGCCCTTACTCTTCCTATAGCGATACACATCAATGGTCCTCTGATTCTTGAGTGTGAGGGATTGTTTGAAGTAGTCACGAGTCGCTGAAGTAGCAAATCCCTCAACAGTAGTCACTGGCCTGAGCTTTGGACAATTTGGGTAGTTTCTTTGCTCATGGGTGAAGGCGGCAACCAAATGATCTAGGATTTCTGGGCATATGTCATGAGCAGCTCCTTGTGTCCTCGGATTTGGTCTAGCTGTGGGTCGACGCACTGGCATAGATCTCATCATGTAGGGTGCTTGCCTAGCAGGTTGCTGTGGATGTGGAGCATAGTGTGCAGTGGCAGGATCCTTTCCCGGTCTCCTTCCACCCCTTCTTCGCTTGGGTTGAGCCTCAGGAACCTCCTCAATTTCTTCCTCTTCCTCTTCCTCTTCACTTTCCTCAACATAACATGGTGGATTGGGATCATGTTGTGCCTTGGTCCTCCTAGAGGACTCACCACCCATGTTGGGACGTCTCTCTGCCCATCCTGAACAAGAGATGATAGATATGGAGTCAAGATAGGATTAATGAATCAATGGCTTGACGTCCTCTTTAGGTTTTATGCACAAGGTTTCGAGTCTTTGGACATTTCTTTGGAGACTCCGAACATTTGTTCAGAGATTCCGGAGATTTTGGAACTTGCAGAAAAAACCCTAAAGATTGTCAAACACAATGTAACTTGATATCCTAGTACTAGATGTCTTATAGAGTAGTTCTATCCAAAGGAAACTATCTAGAACATCCTACATTGAGAGATTGGGCGAATATAAGATTAGGGTTCCTTGGAATTCAAAAACAAAGATTGAGAAACCAAATCCAAGGCCTCCACAAGATTCCCTTGCAATGGAGGAGCCTTCCTTGATGAAACTTAAAAGATTTTGACGGTGGAAGGCGAAAATCACCCAAAGGAGGTGTCTAGAGAGAGAAACCAGAGAGAGAGGTGGCGGGGTGAAAGTGAAAAGAAGTATCCATTCACTTTTACCCCGGGTAGGGTAAATACCCTAAAATCTTTGGAGTCTCGAGAAAAAGTTTCGGAGTTTCTGGAGATTCCGGAGTCTCCAAAAAAAGTTCCGGAGTCTCCGCTCCCCCTGAGACTGAGCATGATTTGGGAGATTTGAAACCTATAGCTTGATATGGATGGAGGATAGACTTTCTCTGTGAATTCTATGTGGCAAGAGATATTTACTAGCTGAGACTAGCCAACAAACAGTCAAAGGTAACAATAGTCTCAAGTTAGCAAACGTAAGATCCAACATTTTCTTGAAAACACACTTCTAGTATCTAAAAGTAGATTTTTACAAAGTTATTCTAGAGACAAACAAATGGGTGAATGATGTCAAACTAAGTTACGAGAATCCAAGATATCTAATTCACTCCTTAAGATACAAAACCTTTGCACATCAAGTGGTTTGGTGAAGATATCGGCTAGTTGTTTATTGGTGCTCACATGGCTTAATGCGATATCTCCTTCAGTTTCGTGGTCTCTCAAGAAATGGTGTCTTATGTCTATGTGTTTGGTTCTAGAGTGGTTCACGGGATTGTTAGCTAGCTTGATAGCACTCTCATTGTCACACAAGAGTGGAATCTTACTAAACTTACAACCGAAGTCACTCAAGGTGAACCTCATCCAAAGTAGTTGCGTACAACAAGCACTGGTCGCAACATACTCAGCCTCGGCGGTGGATAGGGCAATGGAATTTTATTTCTTAGAACTCTAAGACACTAGAGACCGACCAAGAAATTGGCTAGAATCAGATGTACTCTTTCGATCTACCTTGCAACCGGTGTAATCCGAATCAGAATAGCCAAGTACATCAAAAGTGGAGCCCTTGTGATACCACAAGCCGAGACATGGAGTGTAGACCAAATATCTTAGAATTCTCTTAACAACAATTAGATGACATTTCTTAGGATTAGCTTGAAATCTTGCACACATACACACACTAAGCATGATATTAGGCCTAAATGCACAAAGATAAAGCAAGGAGCCAATCCACAGCCATACCATCTTCATTTAGGTTGAGATGCCCATTTGTTGGCATAGGTGTCTTGATGGACTTGGCATTCTCCATGTCAAACTTCTTAAGCATGACTTTGGTGTACTTTGTTTGACAAATGAAAGTGCCATCCTTGAGTTGCTTGATTTGAAATCCTAGAAAGAACTTCAACTCTCCCATCATAGACATCTTGAATCTCTTGGTCATGATCCTACTAAAATCTTCACACCATTCTTGATTAGCAGAACCAAATATAATGTCATCGACATATATCTGGCACACAAAGATATCATTTTTGACTTTACAAGTGAAGAGAGTAGGGTCGGCTTTGCCTATTTCAAAGCATTTCCTTAGGAGAAAATTCTTAAGGTATTCATACCATGCTCTAGGAGCTTGTTTCAGACCATAGAGCGCCTTATGGAGCTTGTAGACATGATTAAGATGCTTTGGATCTTCAAATCCTGGTGCTTGCTCAACATAGACCAATTTGAAAATTGGTCCATTGAGAAATGCACTCTTCACATCCATTTGGTTCAGCTTGAAATCATGGTGAGTAGCATAGGCAAGTAATGTACAAATTGATTCAAGCCTAGCTATGGGTGCATACGTCTTACCAAAATTCAAAATAAGTCGCTGATGACACGTGTCCTGCAGCCCTCGAGCCTTGAATCCAAATTCCCAAGGTTTGGAAAAAGGATCCAAAGAATCATGGCATGCGATGATGGTAAAGATTTGATGGTTAAGATGGGCAAATTGGTTCAGGAATTTGAAAACCTCTTGTTTTGGAATCAATTCCCTGAAAAAATGGTTAAACAAATAACTTCTCCAAAAAGCGCCCAAAATTACGGCTCAAATCAAACCTTGTTCGCTGAGAGCCGTGTTGTATCCAGCCCCCGAGCCTAGGAGCTAGATGAGTCACACAAGATACACCTAGTAGTCGGTGGCGCCAGCCCCCGAGCCTAGGCATTGGCCAAGTTGCCACTGGATCTTGAACTGTCAATGAAGCCGACTAGTCAGAGTCGATTCCGACTAATTTTGTAAGCGAGACGAGTAGTCGAAGTAGTCGCTAGCGTGTCGCCAAGCATAGTCATTTCCGACTAGTTTTGTAGGTGAGATGAGTAGTTGAAGTAGTCGACGACGCGTAAAACTATTTAGGAACTAGTAAAAGCAATATCATGGGAGTGAGGCCCCTTCAGTAACATAGAGTATTAGTTGAGAACTAGTACTCTGACCATTACTGGAAGCATGGGAGCGAAGCCCCTTCAGTAATCTCCACGTAGTACTAGTCGTGAACCAGTAAACGGAGTAGTACTGGTAGTATGGGAGCGATAGCCTTGCAGTAAACTGCACGTAATACCAGTCGTGAACCAGCAAATAGAGTAGTACTGGGAGTATGTGAGCGAGGCCCATGCAGTAAACTCTACGTAGTACCAGTCGTGAACCAGTAGAGGGAGTGAGGCCCATGCAGTAAACTCTACATAGTACCAGTCGTGAACCAGTAGATGGAGTAGTACTGGAAGTATGGGAGCGAGGCCCATGCAGTAAACTCTACCTAGTACCAGTCATGAACCAATAGACGAAGTAGTACTGGAAGTATGGGAGCGAGGCCCATGCAGTAAACTCTATGTAGTACCAGTCGTGAACCAGTAGATGGAGTACTACTAGAAGTATGGGAGCGATGTCCATGCAGTAAACTCCACGTAGTACCAGTCGTGAACCAGTAGACGGAGTAGTACTGGAAGTATGGGAGCGAGGCCCATGCAGTAAACTCTATGTAGTACCAGTCGTGAACCAGTAGACGGAGTAGTACTGGAAGTACAGGAGCGATGCCTCTTCAGTAACATAGAATACTAGCCAGATACTAGTAATCTGAGCATTACTAGAAGTATAGGAAGGTGATTGGAAGTCAATTAGCAAGGGAGAAATAATCTTGCTGGTAGCTTTAGTCGATTCCTTGGGCGAACCATGAGAATTCACATGTTGCCATGCGAAAACGTCACGGTTGGCCCTAAGGAATTGATGATGAGGTCCTTCATGTGGGGTGATCAGTTCCTTGGGCTGGCCAAGACAATTCGTATGGTGCCATGCGAAGATGTCTCGGTTGGCCCAAAGGAGGTGACGACGAGGTCCTTCGCTTGATCTTGATCAGTTCCTTGGGTGGGCCAAGACAAGCCATATGTTGCCATGCGAAGATATCTCGATTGGTCCAAAGGAAGTGACAACGCAATCCTTCACATGCATTGTTACGAAAGTAGTCGTCATGCGAAGATGACTCGGCTAGCCCGAAGGAATTCCTTAGGCGGGCCAAGACGGCGCTGAAATGTGGATGAACGAACGAAAGCCCTGTCTTGAGTAAATTCCTTGTTTCCCTGACCGAGTGGTTTGAATGAATTCTTTGGGAAAACCCCCCTTGTTTCAAGATAAAACTCAAGACAATAGTTAAATAAGTTCCCTAATGATCTCCGTAAAACCTTCTTGAGTCTCAATCTTCACGTGGGCAGCTGCCTTGTTGCGCCCATCCCCTGAGCGTAGAAACCAGACGAGCGTGGATAGTTGTCGATCTTGATTCGTGGGTGATTGCCGATGAACCCTTATCGCTTGTTGATGGAGCCGTGATGGTTTGTTGACGAGATCCGACTAGTCGGAATCAATTCCAACTAGTCACTGATGGAGTGAGTCCCACTCCTGAGTAGTGTTGTAGTTGAAGTAGTCTTCGGTGGGTCGTTGAGTGCCCTCGAGAAGGTGATGTAGTCATCGAGTTGGACGTGATCCAATGCGTCCACCTTCGTGAATGGGATTGCTTCAATGAAAACCAAAAAGACCACATGATTTGGCGAGGAGCCTTTGGCAATCCACCCCTCTTCTTCGCCGGAGGAACGGTTCTATGCCCAACAGGTTGTCGGAGTTGATAGCACAGAAAGGTGGGCTGAACTGGGTAGCTTGGAGGACTCCGTGCCCTTCCGATGCCTGGGCCCACCCGACTAAGTTGGAGGCGCCCTCAGGCCCTGGTGGCCATTTGATAAGTGTAGAGTGTCATTGATGAAGTCCGAGTAGTCAGCAGAGATGGGAGCCCTTCGATTGGATGGTGGCTAGTCCTCCTCCGACTTGTAGTAGACGATCCATATCCTCCTCCGACTTGTAGTAGACGATCCATATCCTCCTCCGACTTGTGGTAGACGATCCAAATCCTCCTCCGACTTGTGGTAGACGATCCAAATCCTCCTCCGACTTATGGTAGACAATCCAAATCCTCCTCCGACTTGTGGTATAGGACCTCGAACTGAGGCGGATTCGGTTCGAGGGGTTCCAGGTTGTTGATCAAGTTATCGATTGCACGGTTGACATCCATGCGAGTGGTACGGGTGCTTCAGGCTGCTTCTGGTAGGATTAATTGATTTCTGCCATGACCGTTGGTGAGGTCGTATGGGAGCAAGGCCCCTTTAGTAAACTACGTGCAATACTTGTTGGAAACTAGTAAACGGAGTGTTATTGGAAGTTTGGAAGCAAGGCCCCTTCAGTAACATAGAAAACTATTCGGAAACTAGTAATTTGATGGTTACTGGTAGTATTTGATTGATAATCACGTAGGTGCTTTATTTGGCTAATTAACAGGTTCCACTAGTCATTGTCAAATGAGGCGATAACTTTTGGCAGTCGCATGGCTTGGTTGTGACAGAGTTTCCTGAGTTTAGCCTTGAAGAAATTGAATCATTATCTTCTTTCCTGAGCCTCACTGGCCCTATCCTTAGCCCCCAAACGTTGGTAAAAAAGGCTCGTGACATGAGGAATAGGTGACAAGAGATCGGCTCAAAAAACATCTCAGAGTAGTATCGTAAGGAAATCATGATTAACTCGAATAATGGACATAAATGGCGACCCTGACTAAGTGGTAAAAAGGGGTGCTTTTAGGTGTACGGAACCCTTGTTTTGAGATATAGTCCCAAAACAATGGTTTAAACAAATGAAGTACCTAAAAGACGCTCAGAAAACCTCCTCGAATCGGGTACTTAATTTATGAATAAATCATTATTTGGGTAGTCCCATCGCCTTTCTTCATAGTTTTGGCAGAGCTCCCAGGGCCCTCTGAAGGGTTTGACGTTCAAACGCGGAATGCTTGCTCTTCAGGTACCACGGGCATCGCCCGTGGAGGGCTTCTTCGAATCGTTCCTTTGAACTGAGAATCTTCTTTCTACGGGTGGATTGTTCCCCAGCTTCTAGCTTGCACTTCTGAGTTGTCTCCAGGTAGTCGAGAGGTAGTTGATAGTGGGTGGGGCTGTAGGCTTTCACTTCTCCGCGCTCTTGCTGCCTGGCAATGATGACATTGCAGGCGTCCTGGCCAGCGTTGATGATAGTGTGGAGGGCGCCTGTGTAGGAGTTGTAGAGGTTGCTGCTCCCCTGCTGGTTAGTCTCGACCGTGCGGTGCCTACATTAGTCACGCTTCGCATTAATGAGCCTATGGCGTTCCTTCTGGATGTCATCTGCGTCTTCTACCTTGATGTTGTCTGGGAATTTAATACAGATTGTTGCGTCCATGTCTTCGTCGAGTGGATCAAGGGGGTAGTCGTCGTAGTCTTCTAACTGGACTTGCTCTAGGCCTTCACAGTCCTCGATTGGCATGAATCATGAACACTTGTCGATTGGGGGCGAAGCGTTTGGCACTCCGCACCACATGACCCTCTTCTTCATCAACGGAAGGAGGGAGGGGTCCGCCTTCTTGAAAAGGGAGTTCACCGGGTGTGGTAATGGATCGGGTTGGACTTGATTTGAGAAACCTGGAGGGTTTCATGCCCTTCCAGTTCTCAAACCTGCCCGACCAATCTGATCCCTTACCAGACCCCAGGACATGTGAGCACCTAAATCCGAGTAGTTGTCAGAAACAATAGCCCCCCGATGCGCGGTGGCTTCTCCTTCTTCGAGTGGTAGTAGATGATCCAAATCCTCTTGCAATGCGGAGAGGGTCCTAGGTTGAACCGCCTCAGACCAAACTAGACATGGCTTGGGGGTTTCAAGTTTGCCGATGAAGAGAGTGTGCGTTGCGCAGAAAGTAGGCGGCGAAGCGTAGCTTTGATCTGTGGGCGATTTGTCGATGAAGCTGACTAGTCGAAGCTGATTCTGACAAGTTGTTGACCATGCGGAGCTAGTCGGTGAGTAGTTTAAGACTCATCCCTGACTAGTTTCTAGTCGAGACAAGTAGTTGAAGTAGTCATTGGTGCTGCAGATTTGTCGAAGCAGTCGTAACTATGGTGCGAGTCAAAGTAGTCAAGGTTGTCACTGCAGCGCGTCGATGTGGTGACGCAAGCTGAAGTTGAGTGGAGTAGTCGAAATCTTCCAGCTCCCTGGGGCTGATACGCCGAAGGGTTGATTCTACCACAAGGTGGGAGTCGAATTCGAGTAACTCAGAGGGCTCTAGACCCTTCCAGTGCACGAAATGGCCTTGCGGTGTAGACATTATGGTTAAACCCAGGTGATTGCCCAAAAAGGATTCAGGATCGTCATGTGACTCTGAGTGGTTGTCGAGAATAGGGGCCTCCTGATAGGCTGTGGCTCCCTTGTCCCAGAGTCCTCCCAAGCTCCAAATTGTAGTTAACGGGTACTCTTCATTTGAGTCCATGTAGTTGTCAAAAATGGAGGCCCCCCGACAAGCGGTGGCTCCCTCATCTCCAATCTTGAGAAGACAATCCAAGTCCTCCTCCAAGTCGAGGAGGGACTTGGACTATGTAGCTTCCTCAGATCGGTTTGAATCCTTACCCGAGTAGTTCTGGTGCAGCATGAGTTGAAGTCGCGTCGAAAGCGGACATCCTCTCAATCTACCCGACGTGATCGGGGAGCAGCAACTCATCGAGGTTGTTGCGTCGAGTCGCTTCAGAGGCCTCCAGCTTCCTGGAGTTGGCTAGGTGGCTGTTAAAGCCACCCGAGCCACTGGCGATGCAGATCCAAGAGCCGAAGATGAAAGTTGTGCCCTGGTCGAGCATGGTGTTGGTGAAGCTGAAAGATGCTATCGAGTTCTCCGGTGGATGCTCGATGAACACCCATGCCAAGCACACCAGCTGTTGGTGTTTTACCACCACACCCACCGAGGGATACCCACGAGGTGGTGAGTTTGTAGGTAGGGTGTCGCTGAGATCAGGAACTCGAAGGTGCAAGGAACACAAAGTTTAGATATATTCGGTCCACCGAGAGTGTAATACCCTACGTCCTGTGTGGTTTGTATTGCCTTAGGTGGTGATCGGGTGACCTAATTGTTTGGAAGGGGTCCCTGTCCGCCCTTATATAGTTTGGGGGGATAGGGTTACATGAAAATCCTAGTCAGATATGAGCCTAGGAGTCCGATACGAGTACTTTTCGGGTAGTATCCTACTGTCTCCGACTAGTTTTACTACTTATGAGTAGTTCTACTACGCTACGAGTAGTTACAATTGGTGTAGGGCTTGGGCCATATCCCACCCTTTATCCTGTAAAATGTAGGCATGTGCGCAGTCCCATGGGCCCGGGTTTGACATCCGAAGTGTCTAGAACCTTCGGATTCTCCGCAGATTTGGCCGGAGTCTCTGGAGTGTTCAACGGTAGCGGTATTTGGCTCATCTTTCGGTGTCTCTTGATCATTCTTTTCTCAATGCCTGATTTCTCCAGTGGTTAGGTTTTCAATGGCTTGCTGAGGTGCTAATTCATCTTCTGCATCATTTAGATCAACTTGCTCCTTTTGAGAGCCATTAAATTCATCAAATGTCACGTCACACGCAATTTCAACGCATCCAGAGGAATTGTTGAAAACACAATAGCCATGATCATTTGAAGCATAACCAAGAACAAAACCTTCATCAACTTTAGATACAAACATAGAGTTTTTGGGCTTCTTGTTAAAAATGAAGCACTTACTTTCAGAAACTCTAAAGTAAGACATGTTAGGCTTTTTACTGGTTAGAAGTTTGTATGCGGTCTTTTGCAAGATCTTGTGTAGTTAGAGACGGTTGATTGCATGACATGCCGTGTTAACCACCTCTGCCCAAAATTGATCCGAAGTCTTGTACTCATCAAGCATGGTTCTTGCGGCTTCAATGAGAGTTCTATTTTTTCTCTCCACAATGCCATTTTGTTGAGGAGTGTATGGCACTGAGAACTCATGAGCAATACCTTCTTCATCTAGGTATTCTTCAATGTTGGTGTTCTTGAACTCGAAGCCATTATCACCTCTCACCTTCTTGATCTTCACATTGAACTCATTTTGTGCTCTTTTTTAAAATTTCTTGAATGTTTCTTGGACCGCACTTTTGTCATGCAAAAAGAACACCCAAGTAAAATGAGATCAATCATCAACAATTACAAACCATATTTGTTACCGCCAATGCTTATATAAGTGACAATTCCAAATAGATCCATATGGAGAAGCTCAAGAGGTCTTGTGGTGGTGATGATGTTCTTCAGTCGATGTGGTACTCCAACTTGTTTCCCGGCTTGACAAGCACTACAAACTCTATCTTTCTCAAAGGAAACATTAGTAAGCCCGAGGATGTGTTCCCCCTTTAGAAGTTCATCAAGGTTCCTCATCCCAACATGAGCTAGTCGGCGGTGCCATAACCAACCCATGCTAGATTTGGCTAACAAGCATGTATCAAGTTGAGCTCTTTCCTTTGTAACATCAACGAGATAGAGCTTTCCCTTGAGTACAACCTTGAGAGTTACCGATTCATCACTTCTTCTGAAGATGGTCACACCCTTGTTAGTGAACAAACAATTGTAACCCATTTCACAAAGTTGTGGCATGAATAACAAATTGTAGCTCAGGGATTCAACCAAGAAAATATTTGAAATTGAATGATCGGTGGAAATAGCAATTTTACCTAATCCAAGTACCTTTCCTTCACTACCATTGGCAAACACAATGTTGTCACTTGCATTTTCATTTAGCTCAAATGCTATGAACATTTTCTTCTCTCTGGTCATATGGTTGGTGCATCCACTATCAAGCACCCATTTTGATCCGCCGGAGGAATATGCCTCCAACTAGTTTAGGCTCTAATTTTAGGTACCCAAAAAGATTTGGGTCCTAGAGTGTTAGTGAAAAAACCTTGGGCACCCACACATTCCTTTTCACCAATGTGTTCTTTGTGCGAGGCCCAACATACTTGGCGACCACCTTACCCTTGTGGTCCCAAGTAAGCACATAATTCACATAAAATGAACTTTGAGGAGCATGTGGCTTGGGCTTGATTGCTTGTGGGGTGTTGGTCTTGTCCACTTTGGCTTGATGTGAGCTACCCTTAGGTTGCTTACCATCAACCTTTGTCCTAATGGGCACCATGCCTCCAAGTATGGCCCGATTAGACCCAACACTGGATGTCTTGTTGTTCTTGATGAAAGGAATGTTTTCTTGATGATCTTCTTCATTCTTACCTAAATCCTTTCCTTTCACAAATCCATACATCTTCAGGTAGCCACTTCTAAAGGCTTTGGTGTGTTTCTCAAACTCACCTATCCTTTGGGTTGACTTGTCCTCCTTGATCAAAGTTGTGAGCCTTGCGATCTCACTTCTCATGACATGCATCTCCGCAAGGTTAGTGGCACAAGATTCAACATTCATATTATTACACCTTGGACAACCATTGCTAGTGATAGAAATAAAGGACTTGGTTGCATCATTGATCTAGAAGATGTACTTTCCTTAAGGAGGTCATGTTCCACTTCAAGATCCATGTGTTTGGCATGTAAACATAAGAAGTTTTCATGAAGTGTTTCGTTTGCCCCCTTAAGTGGAGCGTTTGATTCATTGGCCAAAGAAAGTTCTTTGGTCAATTTCACAACCTTTTCTTTCTCCTTAGCTAGAGACTCTTCAAGCTCAAGAAGTTTGTCAATTTTAGCTTTGAGCAAGTCCTGTTGCACCTTGAAACACTTCATTTCCTTGGAAAGAGATTTCTCAAGATCAATGGTTTTCTCTCACTCTAGCCTAATTAACTCTTCTTACACCTCAAGAGTCTCATCCCTAGCCTCTATTTCTATCATGAACTTCATTAATTTATTTGTTGCCTTTTTACCAAGTTCTTTTTATCATGTTTTCACATTCGTTTGTCATCAAGAGCATCATCATCATCATCATTGGGGTTGGGTTTGGAATCTACCTTTGCCCCTTTTGCCATGAAGCAATTGGGAGTGAAGTCATCTTCATCATCGGTGAGATTTCCAAAAAGCGATGACTTGGTGATGTGGCTTCCATGGCCATGGTCGCCACACCTTCATCATTGGACGATGATTCTTCACTTGAGTCCCACTCCACACCAAGATGAGCTTCACGGTGTGCCTCTTCTTGCCTTTGCCTTGCTCCTTCTTCTCAACCCTTGTTCTGCTCTTTGGGTTGGGGCAATGGCAATGAAATGGCCGGCTTCCCCACACCCATAGCATGGATTGTTTGACCTCCTTGTGATCTTACCTGTGGCAGAACCAACCTGAATTATACCAGCTCAAGTACGCGAGTCCACTTCCGAGGGCTCCAACGTCCTTCAAACGGTATAATCCCTTGGCCTGTCGGGTAACGTCCCGATAAACCACCGATACACAGGATCAATAAGGTTACCTCACATGAAGGTGAGTCCAGAGATACAATCACCATCACATTTTACATCACAGAGAATTACATTACAAGAGTTTCCAAAAGAAGTATGAAGTTTCAAATCTAGAGAAAAGATTACAAACTATTAAAGCTATGGTTTTTGGCAGCGGAAAACATACGCGACGATTACAACACGTCGTTAAGACGGATGTCATGCTAAGCCCAGGCACGACATCACTCGGTATCACCAATGTTGGTCGGGGACGGATCCCATTCCACGGACCAACCGTCTGGAAGAGCACAAGGCCAAGGCAGGGAAGAGTAGGGTTTTCCAGACATTACCTGCAAAACATATAGCTAGCAAGGCTGAGTATACTAATACTCAGCAAGGCTTACCCGGGATTGGGTATACTTTAGCCCATAACTAGACTTATGAAGGCATTGTAAGGCTCTGGGTTTATTTTCAGCTGAAAAGCAAGAAAGAGTATAGTCTACTTTCAAGTTTTAGCTTTCAGATTCTAGTTTGATTAGCCATTCTAGGTAAGCACCTATACTAAACAAGCAAGATATAGATTATCATCCGTCAAGATTATTCCATCAACAATTACACTTTTTACTCGATGTGGCAGAAGGGATAAGCAATCTCAATCCTCGTGAGAGGCGGACGATCCGAATCGAATTTAACCTTGCAAGGTAAACCTAACACACACGCTTGGATTACCAACAGGGCATTCCGAAGCAACTGTTTCCCTCATATTCCGGGTTATGGATCGGGGCCACCACAAGCGACTGCAGGACCGTACGCACATCACTCGTGCAGGACATACGTCTGTAGCGCGACTACAAAACCCGTATTCCTGTCTGCCATGCAGAACGTACTCCCACATGTCGGTGCGTGTGAACATAAAATAAAGGTCGAGTGGTGGAGACGCGTCCATTTGCCGGGCCAATCGGGTACTAGGCTTACCGCTTACCATATTTCACGGCATGTGGCTAGTACTTTCAAAAGCTTAGCCACCACTACCACACATTTCGACCTTAAGACTTTTATCAAAACAGACAGGGTAAAACTCAGGTCATGATGCAACACATGACCCTGTCCGTCATCCTTATAGTGGTTGCAGAAATGTAAACATGTAACTCCTATATCGCGCGAGTGACAGGAAATCACCCGACTTCTACCGGTCCTATTAGCGGAGCATCTATCCGATAAGGACTCGGGAGCATTACATTGGATTCCTAGGATTCATGCATCTAGGGTTTCACTTCAACTCCTAGACTTAATGCATAAGTATAGATAAATAGATATAGATTGCAGTGTAAATAAAGTAGTGGGATATGTCTGGGGCTTGCCTTTACTGGTGGGGCTGAAGTCAGAAATGTCAATATCTTCCGAACTTTGGTTCGGGGCTTCAGTTAATCCCTTGGTGATATTTATTTGGTTTTCAGGAACATCCTCCGTAGACTCCGGGGAGATCTCGTAGGTACTGTTGCAGAAGTAATCGTATCTACATGCAATGCAACATTTCATTCAAAGTGTGCACATAAAACTATCTTACTTCACAATAAAGTTGCAATCCAACACTCATTTAACATACCACTCACATAACAGCCAAAAAGATCTGAACTAAACTTAGACAGAGCTTTAGGGGAACAACTAACTAGAATCGGCTACTCGTTGAAGATTACAATAGAGCCGATTGGAAACAATAGAGGTTTAGTCGATGGAAAGGTGCATCGGTTTCCTAATTGATCGATGAAAGCATCGATTACTTTAGTAGAGGGGTGATTCCTAAAGCAGTTGTGTTTTAACTGAGATGTGCTTAAGTGTTATCCTAGGTAACTAGGTGCAGTTCTATCGGCTCGACTACGTCAGCACAACCATTGAGTGACGTACAGCCGATTGGAGTGTGATTGAGGGTATGTGACCGATAGATATATAGCCGATTTCTCAGTCGATAAATCGACTGATAGAAGTGTGTGGATAAGGATGGGGAAACTAAGGATTGATCCGCCATATTTGACCGATACGGAAAACGACTAGAATCGGCTTGGATCGGCCGATAGTAAGAATCTTAAGATCGTGTGTGCACCTTAAGTTGATCGGCTATGTGATAGCCGATGTAGGACGGAACAACAGAATGTTACCGGCAGTAGCCGATACTAGAAAGATATCAACCGCTTCAGCTAACCAGCCGATGGTAGAAGCATCTCACCAGAAATGCATCGGCTGACAGTGGTTACGCAGAAACATCATAGACTTAAAGAAAACAGATACTAAGTGGCTGGGTTGATAACCTGATACTAAAGCATAGCTATCGAGATGTTTTGGCTAAGCAGCAGACACACAAGAACTAACGAGGATTCTTATATGACAAGGAACTTAAAGAAACAGCAATCAAGACGAGGACAATGTTTTGATGGTAGGGATATGAGCACTAGGGTGATAGAATTGACTAACTGTCACACTTCTCCACTTAAAACATATACCCTATAATTTATCTTCCAGCTATAACACATGCATACAATATAAGGTACAAACAAAGCATTCATTCCCTAACATTTGACCTAAACCACACATCAAAGACTTTCACTCAAGATCACAACATAAAACTTGTAGGTTTCGACTTAGGGTTTCAAACGAAACTGATTTTACATTTTTATGAACTTTCTACGAGAATCTATGAAATGTAGAAGTTCATCGATTTGAAATAAAGAAAACTCTGGAAACCTTACAGGAAACACCCTAGAATTTTCTAAAACGAAGCAATTAAGTCCCTGATCGGGGACAACAGAGAACAGGAAATTAACGATGATATTCCGGCAAAGGAATCGCCGGCATTAAGAAGATTCAGCGGATTAGGGCAAACCTTGGGGTAGCCTTGGTCATGAAGGGGAACACGCGGAAAGTGAATTCCTGCGGTGAACAGGATCGGCGAAGAGAAAAGCTCGACGATGACGAGATTCCGTGGGTGACGAAGAAGTTTGTCGGGGAGGGTTGCCGTGGGTGGAAGATGGCCTGTTATCTTGTACACGCACGCGCTTGCTGAATTGAGTCGAGTCGGCCACTGACAAACACTTCCGCTCGCACTCGCGACCGCTCCGGTTCAGTTCCGCTCGGTCCTCTGGGTCCTGCAACTTCGTCGTTCCCTCCACTTGTTGCGACGCCCTCCGGTTTGACCTACCATCGCCGCCGGTCTTGCGTTGCACGTCAAACCCGTGTCGCGTTGCTCCCGCCTCGACTTCCGTATAGATGAAGGGAGCTCGTCGTGCCTAGCTGCACCGCATCTCCTCCGAGCTCGTCACGCCCGACCACTGCCTTCGCTCCGCGGCTTCTCTTTCCGATTCGCCATGCCATTCTCACACCTTCGCTTTCACGAGGACTGTGGTCTACCTGTATTAGGGCCGTGCCTTCCGCTGCGTTTTCCTTGACGGCCGCTAATGTCCATCACGCGCGACCCTCCTGCACATCAACTCGGTCGCGGCCTGAGCTCGCCCAGCGAAAACACCATCATGCGCTGCACGCCGCCGCTCTGCACGTCGTTGCCCTGCATAGCTCTTCCTCCTTCTTCCGTTGTTGGTCACGTGTTCGCTTCGGCCTTGCCGTGCCTTAGCTGCGCACTGCTCTGCTCTGCCGCGCACGCGTTGCTCCACCCGCGCGCTCGCATCTGCCACACCCTCGCCGACTCCCTGTGTCCGCGCTTCAACTGAGCCGCCTTGCATCGCCGGTTTCCCCCGTCTGGTTCACTCTCGTGCATCCACGCACCAGCGCCCACTCTGCTCCGCCACACGCGTGCTACTCGGTCCGTGCGCCCGCATCACCAGCCTTCGCTCCTGTCCGTGCCACTCCCGAACCGACGCGCTGCTTCCACTGCGCTGCGCTTCAACTCTTGTTCGCCCAACGCCCGCGTGCCAGCGCCCTCTCCTGCCGTCGCCCACCTGGTCGCCTCCGCTCGCCGGCGCGCACCCCGCTTGGGCCTGCCAGCCCGCCTGCCGCCGCTGCCACACCTCCACATGGGTCGAGCAGTCGCGCCAACGTCTGCTGCCTGGAGCCGCGCCACTCCTGCGCTCCACCCGCGCGCCTCCCGAGCCGCGCGCATCCACGCCCGCCTCGCTCTGGCGCCACCGCGCTCCCACGCCAGGCCGCCCAGCCATGCGCACCGCCTGGGACCGCCGGCTCCTCGCCGCCAGCCACGCCGAGCCGCGCCGCCGCCGCCCGGGGCCCACCCCAGGCCGCAGCCGCTCGGCCCCGCGCACAGCCGCACGGGCCGCGGCCGCCAGCTCCGCCAGCGCCTCCTGCGCGCGTGGGCCGCCGCCCGCTCGGGCCTGCGCGTCCGCCTGCCACGCGCCCCAAGCCCCTAGATCCCGAGCTGCACCGCGTGGAGGAGAAAGGAGGGATGGAACCGGGTGTGGATAGGAATGGAGGCAAGAGCATGTGCCGCCGGTGGGGAAGGAGATAAGGCAGAGACACCAGGGGAGAAAAGAAATAGAGGAGAAGTATGAACAGATTTCCCCAAGGACCTATGCATAAATACAGAAACTACAAGGACCTGTCTGTAAAACAAAATTTCCCGTTGATTTAAAACTCAAATGAAGAAATGTCCAAAACGAAAGTTGGAGAGTTTTTCAAACTCTACAACATTGCTTTAGGGCTCAAGTTCAAAAACTCAAAACTTATATTTTTACACGCGAATCTTTGAATAAAAGTTGGATTTGAATTGCTTTTGTTCTAAAAGTGTAATTTTATAAAATTCAGGACTTAAATGCAAGCATTTATGACACGTCATAATGACGGGATAGACTCGTCATAATGGTTGGATAGACATGTCATGATGACTCGCACTTTACACTTTAGCCCTGAGTAAATGTGAAAGTTACTTTTGTAAATCAAATATTTGCATAAAATGACTTGTACTTTTATAAAATTACATAAATACCCTCATTTTTACCATTTTACCCAAAATTTTTTACACACTTCAACATACACATTTCAAATGAAACTTTTGGATAAATAATATATATTTTTACAAAACATAAATTAAGAAAAACATGTTTACAAAACCACCTTTCACTTATTTTGAAATTACCCTTATCCAATACATTTTACAAAAACAACCCTAGGTTTTTCTGTAATTACAAAAGTTACCCTTTTTATTTGCACTTTTAAATTTTCAAAAGTTTCACATAGACATACACAAGCTTTACACTTAACAAACACATATTTCACACTAACAAAATATATGCCTAGCATTATAAACGCACGAACTATCACATTACCTCTTCTCTTGTAGTTGTTGAAGTATCCATCTTTCTTCATGACTTTCTTGAATCTCTTGATAAACAAGGCCATGTCATCATCACTATCATTATCACTATCACTCTCTTTCTTCTTTGATGATGTGCTCTCAATCTTGGTCTTTGCTTTCTCCTTCAAGCTTGATTTTAGAGCAATGCCATTGTTCTCCATTTGCTCATGGATTCTTGACAACTCTTGAGAGATCTTGGCTTCCTTCGTGGTAGTAAGATGTTGCTCCATTCTTCCAATGACATTGGCGGGAGTAAATCTCTTGAAGTCTCTCTTCTCCCTTACCAAAGTAGGTAAGTTGACATCTCTAGCCATGTATGCAGTTAAGATCTTGTCAACTACATCCTTATCACTCCACTTGTCACCACCGAGTGCTCTAATCTTATTCACAATTTTGTTCAACCGGTTGAACATTTCTTGTGCTGTCTCATTCTCACGAAGGATGAACCGGTTGAGCTCTCCTTCTAGTGCACAAATTCTTCCTTCACGCACTTTCCTTGTGCCTTCATTGTTGACTTGGAGTGTGTCCCACATTTGCTTAGCCGAGTCCATTCCATCAACCTTGTCAAATACTTCCGAACACAAAGAGCTAAAAAGTGTGGAAGCGGCTTGCATTTGCGTTGAATCTTGAATTCTTCCTCTTGGGTGTGACTTTATCCTCCTCAGGAATGTTGAAACCTACACACGCAATCTTCCAAAGGTTCAGATTGACCCCGATCAAATACACACGCATCAAGTGTCGTCGTGAGGAGTAGCCCGTCCAGTCAACATGGGGCGGGGGGGGGGGGGGCTTCCCTAGGTTCACTGATGCGCTTTGGGAGGAGCTACTTAACCGACCAAAATTGAAAGGAATCCCGGCAAAGGTTTTAGAGCTTCCCTTTTTTGTTACCTTTACTGATTTGATGTCATAGTTGGAGTCCTCATCACATGTCTCAACCTCCTTCTGTTTGTTCTTATTCTTCTCATCATCCACTTTCTTTTCATCCCCACCATTGTGTGGAATTTCTCCAGGTGAAGTCAACATGTCGATTCTCCAAACGGTTAAGCTTTAATCCGGAGACCAAAGCTCTGATACCAATTGAAAGGATCTAGATGTCGACTAGAGGGGGGTGAATAGTCGAAACTGAAAATTTACAACATTTAAAACAACTTTATCAGTAAATTTTAGAGTCTCCAGATATTTGTCCAGAATCTCTGCAACTTTTGGAGATTCCGAAGAAATGTCTGGATACTCCAGAGAGAAGTGCTGAAACCAAACTCGACCAATCAAACCTCAACCAAAAGTAGATCGAAGGAATTTCCAAGGTTTGTAGGCTTGTTTCTACCCCTTTGCTTCCACTACCTGCAGTCAAAAACTTTTGAACAAGTAGATCGAGAGCAAACCCTAGAATTCTAGCAAGAAACAAGAACTTCAACAAATCACAAAGTAAAAGCACTGAGACACAAGGATTTGTTCCCAGAAGTTCAGTTCAGTTCCGCACAGGGAACCTACATCTCCGTTGATGCACCTAAGAAGAATATTTACTTCTTGAGCTATGAAGCCTTCCCTTAGCATCCCCAAGGTTGCTTAAGGTCACTTACTAGAATGTGATGGTTGTACAAACTTCCCGGGGCACACCACAAGCTTGGGTGCTCGACGGGCGATGCCTAGCCGGCTAGGAACTTGAAGCTCCAAGAGTAACAAACATGAAATCCACCAGCTTGACGAAGAATGAGGTGCTCAAGAGATAGGAAATCAGCTCACTAGCACTCTCAAATGCTCTCCCCTCAATTTCCCTTCAATCCCCTCACCAAATCTTGCTTTGAAGTCAAAGGAGGGAGTTAGGAAGGATCTTGTAAGAGGCAGGTAAGTTCTGGTTTGAGAGGGGTAAATGAAGTAGGTGGAGGGATATTTATACCTCTACAACCCAAAACTAGTCGTTACAGGATTATGTTTTGGAGACTCCGAAGAATTCTTAGGAGACTCTGGACTACTCCTCCGAAGACTTAGGAGATGTGCAGAGACTCCGCACATATCCTGACTCTGGACACTCCGTAGAAATCCCTTATCTGGAGACTCTAGAAAATTCTTCAGAAACTCTAAACTTTTCTGTAGAATCGCACTCTAAAGATATTCCAAGTGATGTGTGAGTGCAAAGGTGTCTCTCATAGGTTTGTTAGATCATCTTGAGCACCTTATTCTACGCAAAGCAAGTACATTTCATGTCCCTCTTGGTAGTACGGCATTCCTATACTCCATTTCAAAATATAAAAAAATTAAGTCCTCATGATTCTTCGCTTTGCAACATTCATTTCCTTTATGGTAGTCATCTCCTTATATTAATTCATCTACCACCTGTAGTAGCTGCTTATCATTCTCATAGACAACATTAGTTCCACAAGCGTATGTCATTAATCAACCAAAACCAACTAAGCTGGCCTAGATGTTCTTTCAGGCCCCGCGCGCCCACTGCACCGCAGTTGACGCAAGTCCCTAGCGCTGATGTCAGCATTGCTATGTGCTGACGTCAGTTTTTTATTTTTTTAAAAATTTTTGTAAGTATGGTATAATATTGTAAAAAAATGTAGAATATTGTAGAAAATTTATGTAGAAAGTTGTAGAAAAATTTATAGACAACTTAGAAAAATATGATTTGATTGTGGACAACTTCATGTATTTATTGTAGAATATTGAAGAAAATCTTATAAATAGGATTCGATTGGAGACAACTTCATGTATTTATTGTAGAAAAATTTGTAGACAAGTAATGTATTTATAGTAGAAAAATTGAATAAAATTGTATAAATAGGATTTGATTAATTTCATTATTTTTATTATATTCTTAGTGTGAAATATAATTTCTTCACACAAGAATCAAAATGAGACCCAGTGATGACGACGTGGAGTTCCTTCACAACATAATTCGTGAAGGTTCCCAACACCAACCGTCCCTCGAAGATGATGCACCCGAGGATGACCGCCGCCAATATCTCAACGATACTGGTGATGGCGATGTGAGAAATTGCTTAAGAAGAGGAAGCCGGGTATATAGAATTCATGCATATGTAAACTAACATTATATATATACAACGTGTATTAATAGATATTTTTCCAGGCATCTGGATCGAGGAAGTGTTTTCTCTCATTTCTATATTCTAGCTCTACTACTTCTGTGCTTTCTCATCCCCTCTTTTATTTTGTATCATGTAGGATGAAGGTGCTAGAATGCCGAAAAATGGGTAATATGACATCAGCTTCATGGACCCGGATGTTATAAACATACATAATATACTCAAATGGCCAAATCGGACCGAGAAGAATATATTCATGGCCTTGTATTTGCAACATACTTGTACATTCATTCTATTGCCGTACAACTTCAAGTAAGTCCTTCGACTCTTTTACCCACCCCTTCAATTTGATAATAAGTATATCCAACATTTTATCTGTATATATGTATCAACAGCTTTCACTGGATCTTGCTCTCTATCAAGATTGATCGATCCCGAGTTGTGTGGTAGACCCTAAGAGAAAACCGATAGAAGAATATCAAAACCTCATAGACATCCTCCAAAAAGCATGGGCTCGCTTCCTCAAAAAGCACATAGGAGTCACAGACAGCCCAGGTGATCTTTATATCAAAACGGATTTTCCGGTATGAATACAATTCACACATCAAGTTCCATTTCTTTAAATACCATGAATATTTCATAACCCATTATATATATACAATGTTTGAGATAGGTGGAAGGAAATAACTTATGTGGCTACTACATATCTGAGTTCATTCGCACATTTTGTGGTCCAAAGAAAATGACGCAAAAAGAATTCGATGTACGTAAAAAATTAATAATAATTTCTTGCATTTAATTCCATACATGTATTGATTCAAAATAATGATGTTTGCACATGATAGATTTGGCAAATGAAAGAAGAGCTCATCGAACTGGAATAAATCAGGGCAATTCAAGAAGCACTACGTGGATTCCTGCTGGATGAGGTCATAAATCCGAACGGAGAATTTCATGCCGATCATAGGATAAGTGTTGGTCAACTTGATCGAAACAGGGGCGACGACGATGATAAAGACTAGTAATATATGAAGTACTTGTAAGCAAACAACCTATGTGGATACTGGTAATATTAAAGTGTATATAAATTATATATATATAATATACAATGTCTTTGCTATGCTAGATACGAATATGAATACGAATTCAGATTAAAACTGAAAAAGGAAAAGAAAAGAAAAGAAACATAAGAAAAAAATATAAAAACAAAGAATTTAGTACCGGCTGGTAATTCCAGCCAAAACTAAACTGCCGACCCAACCACCCTGTGTGCGAGCAGGTTAGTACTGGATGGTGTTACCAGCCGGTACTTAATACGTCATTTAGTACCAGGTATAGCGCCCGGTACTAAATTTATGCCATTTAGTACCGCCCAGATTGTACCGGGCGGGGAACCAGTAGTAACCGGGGGTTCCCGCCAGGTACTAGTGCTCAAATCTCTAGCTATGGATGCAGTCAAAAGAACCGATACAACTAAATGAACGTAGTGTGAACCCTAGACAACAAAGCATGGGCATCGTTAGGCAGTTAGGAGACATGTTAGAGTTTATTTTTTTGGCGTTAGACATTTTATATGTGATTATTGATTATTCAATTATTCTGCTAAATGATATAGCTTTCGCTATAGCTTTCTATAGCTTTTAGAGAAGACTGCCGGTAAACTTCAAAGTCCGCTATTTACAACATTAAGTACTCTTGTATCCCACTATAAAAGGTATAACCACTTTATTCTAAGTCCCAAAATACAAGGCATTGTATGCATGGAAGCACCTTTTAGGCTCCCACCAGTCCCGAGCATGCAAGCATTGAAGCACCTCTACTGCCTCTCTCTATCTCACGCATGAGTGCTCCAATTATTCAGCTTGATCCATGGCGTCTGCTCCGTCGTCGGCTTCAGATTGAGCCTCGTTTCCGATGAAATGTTCTAAAATTGCAAGTTGTGGGTTGTATCTATTGCAAGTATTTTGGGAGTGTATGTGTTGGCCTGTATTCGTGTATGTGCACCGTGACTGGAGCATGGTTTGTGGTAGCGGGTCACTCAAATGGTGTCCTAGTAGGGATACTCAGGGGTTGAATTAGTTATGCCCGGCCAATAGTCTAGTATTACGACTAGGTTTAGTTCAATTAATCTAGGCAGATCCTCACACTTTCTTTCACTTGTTGTATGAATGCCAAGATATCAGTTCAGCATCCCCCCTCATTTGATCACAAATGTTTCAGGTGGTATAAAACCAGCAAGTACCACACACACTACAAAGGTAGGGGTTCTCTTCTTCTTGGCCTTCTTCGTCACAATCATCGTTGTTCTTGTACCGACTTGCTTTGCACACTGGGTATCGATCCCATTCTTTGTACTATTTATCTAGGGAGAGGATACATTAGTTTAGATGTGCATGTATCCTTTTCATGTCGAATGACTACGGACTGATAAGCTTCTTCATACTCCTAATAAGATTTTATGGTTATTTCCAAAAAATCCTAAGAGTCTCAAGTCATAATCCGAGTAGAGGGATTGAAGTCACCATAAAATGAATTAGTATGAAAGTTTCTTCGCTAGCTTTTGTGAAGTGGGATACGGCCAAAGAAAACACAATGAGGTGACATCTCACTACTAGAAAATGAGCTAAAAATCCAGGCCAAAAGTACCAACTGCTGTTGCAGCCGGTACTGATGTCACAGCTGTCCAAGAGAGGACCTTTGGCACCGGGTCGTGGCACACCCCGGTGCCTATGCTACTATAGGCTACGCGGGCCACAAGCACTGGGTCGTGCAACGATCCGGTGCCTACGGAACAGACATTAGCACTAGTTCGTGCCATAGCCAGGTGCTGATACCTCCAGCGGCATTAGTGCCGGGTCGTGGCATGACACAGCACTAATGATTGACCATTAGCACCGGGTCATGCCACGACCCGGTACTATTGCCGCTGCCTATATATAGCAGCCCCCCACCGCTTCCTCGAGCTGCCATGAACTCAGCACTGTTCATGGCAGCCGAGTGAGGGGAGGGGAGGAGAATTTTCACAATTTTTTACAAAAAGGTTAGAAATTTCTACTTGAGCTAGCAATTAATTTTTGCAAGTGATTTAGATATAGTTAGCCAACGGTTTACTTTATTTTTGATATAATAATTGTTATACGTGTTATAATAAATTTGTTAGATGTAGTTAGCAAGTGATTTAGAGGTATTTAGCTATTGATTTAGTTTTCATTGATATAATAATTGTTATACATGTTATAATTAATTTTTTAGATGTAGCTACCATGTGATTTTGATATAGTTATAATAATTGTTATACATATTATAATTAATTTTTTTAGATACTATTATGAGGTGGTTTTAGTGTATTGAATTTTAGGTTGTAATTACGTATTCTGAAATTAATTTTTTTGACACTCTAATGATGTGTGTATGGTATGTTTCCGAAAAAAATTTCATGTTTCTTCCAGCATATCCTTGGAAACATTAAAATGTTTCAGGCTTACACTAAAATCCTTGAGAAGTAAAAATTCCATGGACAATGGCTACAGCACATCCATAAACTGAAGAACCTCTCCTGGACCCTTCTCAAAAAGAGAGTACACCAAATCAGTGAACTAGGCATGGACACAATTTTTATCAAGATCCAACTTTATAAATGATGTTATAAAGTTGTATCTTCCTAAAGATTTTGTACACCACTCCACTGATTTGGTGTCCTCTGTTCTGTCTAAGAAGGGTTCACGGGAGGTTCTCCAATTTATGAATGTGCTGCAGCTAGTGTTGATGAAATCTTTAATTCTCGAGGGTTTTAGTGTCGGCCTAAAAGTTTTAATGTTCCGAAGGCTTTGTTCGAAGAAACATGGACATCTTTTCAGAAACAATCAGTCATCTCTGAAAGTCTATTTGTGGAGATGTAGTTTGAACAAAAATTGAAGAGTGTCAAAATAATTCAATTTATTTTGCAGACAATTATTTATTTAGATGTACTTAGGAATTGATTAAGTTTATTATTATTTTTTACATGTGAACCCTGACTTAGCAATTGATTTAGTTTTTTACTTATTGATTTAGTTTATTATTTATCTAGATGTACTTATGTATTCAATTATCGGTTAATGAGTAACTAATGCTTAATCCATAGAAATGGCTTTGCAACATGATGTATTATCGGTCAATAGGTCTCGTGAGTAGTTTGTATTAGCATGTAGTTTATTCGGTATTTTAGATCTTTTAATTAATCATATTGCGTAATGAATAATTTAGATCTTTTAATTAATCACGGTGTCTGATGGACATTTGGACCTTTTAATTAATTCATCTTGTGTGATGGATATGTCAGACCTTTTAATTATTCATGTTATTATAATTATGAGAATTTATTCATGTTATTGTAATTATCTATTTGAACATAAGCAATTAGTAGATTTACTCTTTATTTCTCTATATGAGTCGGCAATGGATGTACAACGCCGACCGACATTCAATGGAGTTTATTAATTGCGTGCACGAATTCATCGATGCGGCCAAGAAACACAAGCATGACGGTTTCTTTCATTGTACATGTCGAACTGTAAGAACGAGAAGGATTACTCCTCAACAAGAACCATTCATAGTCACTTGTTCCAAAATGGTTTCTTGTCCAACTACAATATTTGGACCGAGCATGGAGAAAGAGGGATTATGCTGGAGAATGATGAAAAAGAGGAGGAGGCCATTCCTAACTGTGTGGAAGATTACAGTGCCTTCTTTGAAGATACTACAATGGGTGAGCCTGAAGAAGATGCTGAAGCACAGGTTGCAGAAGATGATCTTGTTCAGATGTTGCGCGAAGTAGAGGAAGTCTGCGAAACTGAAAAGGAATCTAGGGATTTGAAGCGTATGATTTGAAGCGTATGTTGGAGGGCTACAGAATATTGTTGTACCCAGATTGCAAACAAGGGCACAAAAAGTTAGGTACCGCATTGGAATTGTTGCAATGGAAGGCATCAAACGGTTTGTCTGATAAGGGATTCGAGGAGTTGTTGAAACTTATAAAAAACCTACTTCCTGAGGGTAACACATTGCCCCAAACAACGTATGAGGCAAGACCTGCTGTTTGTCCTCTAGGATTGGAAGCATAGAAGATACATGCATATCCTAATGACTAGCATCCTCTATCTTGGTGAGGAGTATGGAAATTTGGATGCATGTCCGGTATGCAAAGCATGTCGGTATAAGATCCCTAAAGATCATCCAGGCGACATTGAGGGGGTATGTTCCAAGAAGAGAATGTCTGGCTAGGTGATGTGGTATTTTCTTACAATACCATGTTTAAAACGTCTGTTCATGAACAAAACCAATGCAAAGTTAATGCGATGGCACAAAGAAACGAGGAAGCAAGACAATATGTTAAGAGACTCCGGTGATGGGTCCTAGTGGAGAAAGGTGGCCAGAACATTCCCAACATTGGTGGATCCTCCTTCACCGCCAGGCTCGGATAATGATGATGATTGCGACTTTGGTGGTCTTTCATCTCCGCCACCATGAGCTCCCTCACGATCATCTCCTCCAAGTGCCAGGAGTACTCCGACTCCTCCAGCACTAGCCAAAGGAAAAAAAAAAAGACCTCATCCCTCCCACTGGCTGGAACCCCCAAGAAGTGGAGGATTGTCGTAAATAAAATAGGCCCTAAGAAGAAATTATCTTTGGAGATGACCGACGAGGAACTGGCGGAGCAAACAAGCCATGAGCTCACAGAACATTTCAAACCTAAAGTATCAGAGAAGAGGGTGCCAGTTGATTCAATCGAGGCAGAAAAGTTCTACAATTGCTTGAGCGACATCGCCAAGAGACCAGTAAAACTACCCTCGGACCATGATCGAATGCTGATAAGGGCCCACCAGAGAATGAGACAAAGTGTCAAGGGCGTTCCTCAGCTACGCACACAACAAAAAAATTTGAGCCCCTCCAGGTGACGGCGCAGAAAGAGCAACACATGACGGAATTTTTGGAAGAAATGGGTTTTACCATTGAGCAGGCAACCGGGCAAGATGATGAACTCCCAATTGCCTCCGTTGCTGTTCATCCATACGAGCATAAAAAACCCTTCATCACTGATGAGGAGTTCATCAACCTACCCACGCAGATGCACGCATTCCATAAATTGTACTTGGAACGTTCGAAGGTTGGGCAGTACACGTTTGGAGTTAAGTATCGCCATCATGATTTCTTTCATGGGGATGATGACTTCTGGATTGACTTTGAACATGTGCATGCCATATACCGTCGAGACACCCACTACATCTCTCTCATGTCTGCACATTTCTAGAGGCATTGCGCCCTCCTGACTGTCAACTTGGAGACTGAACGAGTTCTCCTGGGACATAGAGAAACTACTTGAAGATCTACGGAAGCTCTACGAAGAAGACATGCTGAAAGATGGTGGCGACCTAGTAATGCTATCTGCCTGATGTGGCGACCTGGTGTTGCTATCTGAATGAAGTGTCCTTGTTTCCTACCAGGAGTGGTGAAAGGATCGATGGACCAAGAGGGGGGGTGAATTGGGCCTTTTTCAAATTCTAAAACAAGGTAAAGCAACCTTAACCTATGCAAAGCTAGGAAAGATAAAAAGAGGTAAAGCCTAGCAAGGTAGAGCAAAGTAATGATCCCTAAATCAAGCACATGAAAAATTGCATGAAAGATAATGCTTGAATAAGTAAAGTGGACAAGAGACAACCGAATTTTTCCCGTGGTATCGATGTGTTGGCACACACCCCTAGTCCACGTTGTGACACTCACAAAGAGTTTTGTCACCTCCCAAGTCACCAAGACGAGGGCGCTCACTAAGAGTCTCCGTTCACCATCCTGGTGTGGTGGAGATCAAGCCACGTACAATCTTCTTCTCCGGGCTCCCACAATCCTTGGCAAGCTCCACGAGAATCACCTCGATCACCAAGATTGCCTAGGTGATGCCAATCACCAAGAGTAACAAGCTAAGGCCTTCACTTGAGCAAGAACCGATCACCAAGAGCGGATGCACACAAGCTTCTCTCTACTCAAGTCCTTAATCTTGCTTCTTGAATGATTGAATGAACAAGTATGTGAAATGATGAAGCTCAAGGTGGCTCTTGACTATAGTATGAGTGTTTGGATGTTACCTGGTGTCAAGAGTAGTAAAATGACCCATTGGAGGGGTATATATAGGCAGCTCACACGAATAGAGCCGTTGGAGAAAAAAGCTGCCAGAAAACTGCGTAGCGCCGGTTAATCCGACGTACCTCCAATAGTCATCGTCGGTTTAACCGGTGAATGTAAACTACCCCTTCTAAAAACTAGCCGTTGCAGCTTGGGCAGATTAACCGACGTAGCATCGGTTTAACCGGTGAGTGTAGTTGTCCACTGATCAACTGAAAAGCCAAGTCTCTGGACAACTGCACCGACGTCCCATTTCAAATATCGTCGGTTTAACCGGTGTATTGACCTGTCCAGACTCTGCTGACCTTGTTTAATCGACGTATACAAAAGTTGAAGCGTCGATTAAACCGGTGTTAAGGATTTTTCCTGATTTTGCCTTTTCTGATTTGAGTCTTGAATGAAATCCAATTATTATTGAGATATAAGTTGAGAACCACTTATTTGAGCTTCTAGAAACCTGAGTGACCATTGTGTGCATCCATTTTCAGATGACCATGTCCATGCTCAAGTTACTTAGCCTAAACCCCTCTTAATAGTGCGATCACTATAAGACTATAAAACCTATACTAACCTAAGTGTCCTTCTCAACCTTATGACACTTAGGACTAGAAAGATCCTTAGTCTTGACAAATTATTGAGTTGAATGCTGAGATCGCCTTTTTGAATAATGAAAATTAGGGGCCTCTTTTGACATATGACCAAATGAGCGATAATGATCTATAACGCTGCACAAACTCATTAGTCACAATAATGGTTGTCATTAATCACCGAAACATACCTTGAGGGCCTAGATGCTTACAATCTCCCCCTTTTTGGTGATTGATGACAACACAAAACATAAATAACGAGAGAGCGAGAAAGATAAGGCAAGAATAAACACAAGCAAACTCGGAAAGAGAGAATCAAAGAACTCAACGGCTCAACGAAATCCATAGATATGTCTCAAAACGCAGCATGCTCAAGTGATAAATGTACATATCCATGAACTAACACCAAATGTGATACAATATGAAACATCAAAGTCCTGATCACGAGCTCTCTCTAACTCTACCCTCCCCCTGACTCTCACTCCCTCTCCCCCTTTGGCATCAAAGCACAAAAAGGAGCGAGCTACGGATCCAGCTGACGTGGTACGGCAAGGAAGTGATCCGGGTCATCGTCGTCATCGTCGGACGGTGGATCCTCAGTGACGGACAGGAGCTGCTGGTCAGAACTGCCTGCTGGCGCTGAGCTGACTGGAGGAGTGGCTGTCGTGGAGGCTCTCGTGCTGGCACTGCCTGGAAGAGGGTCCGTAGAAGTAGTAACCGGCTCAGCAGAAGATGTGTCAACATCTGAAGTGGTAAGTGCTGAAGCTGCCGGCTGTGTCGACTGCTGAAGCAAGGTACCCTCTCCACCTCCCCCTGAATGTAAAGGCTGTGGTACTACTGGGAGGGCGACTGTGTGTACTGCTGAAGGAGACTCCTGGAAAAGTGAGGTCGCTGGCAGTGGAGAGAAGAAAGGACGACCCGCAGACCCAAGTAGTGCTGACATCGAGAACATGGTCTCCGGGGTCGCTGAAGTAGCTGGAGCAGTAGAGGCTGGAGCTGGTGTGACTGCAAGTGGAGGTGCTCCAACGCCCTGAAGGCCTGGCTGACCTGGCTGCTGCGGGGCGAGTCCGGTGTGAGAGTAAAGCTGTGAGATCATCCCGAACATCGCCATCATGCCCTGCTGCATCTGCTGGAACTGAGCGTCTGTCCTCTGAGAGACTCTATCAATAAGACCGACAAAACGCTCCTCTGTTGCAGCTCGCTCTCGGGTGGCCTCCCTCTGTATAGCTGCAAGCTGGGCCTCATGGGCTCTCCTGGCCTCCTCCTATGCACGACGATCCTCTCTCTGCTGTGTCACTAGCTGCTGCAGAAGTGCGGTGAGCTCAGACGGCTGAGAAACCTGTGACTCTGAAACTGTAGCGGCAGCAGCTGACACTGGAGCTGGCTCTCCGGACCCACCTGCCTCATGATCATGACTAGCTGGGGCTGGTGCAGGGAAGTACTCCTCATCCTCGGAGGAGTCTGACTCAAGATCGGACCAGTGTATCTCATCCTCTCCTCCGGGAAGCTGTGCCTCGGCGGCAAGCAGTGCCTCATCCTCCTATGCTACACGAGCCTGTACCTCAGGTGACAGCCGTGCCATAGCAGCTCTATCAGCCTGCCTGCCTCTCCTCCGGTCCGAAGGTGCAGTCGGACGGTAGACGGGGAACCATGGAACCTCGTCCTGACGGTATACTGCACTGACTGGTGACTCAGCTGGCACAATCATAGAGCAGATAAAACTGATCCAGTGAGCATATGGAAACTGACGCACGACACCCATCCCGTCAGTGATGACATCCTCAATCTCAGCCAAGATGAAGTCAACAATGTCAAACGGCTCGTGAGTAAGGATGTGAAGAAGCAGTAGCTGCTGCAGACCTGTGAACCCCTCTGGGTAGCCACTCCTCGGGAGCAAAGTCCTCCGGAGTGCCATGTGAACTGCGTATGCCTCTGGGGTCAGCAGGCTGGGAACTCTGCCGTAGGAGGCAGGGAAGGGCTGGCGGAAGCACTGAGAGATCGCCTCGTGAGAAGGTGCAATCCCGCTAATCATAGCTCTGCGCGGTGGATCTGCATCACCATAAACCATCTCGTGCAGGGAGATGTCAACTAAGTCAACTCCAAGAATCCCTACAAGTGTAGCCCTGGACAGACCAAAAAACTGGCCTCCAAACATGAAATGTACTGCTCTATGCTCTGGGGCTATCCAAGCTGTGGCATAAAAGACTCGAACCCAGTCTTCAATATATCTGTTCCGCTCAATCGAAAGCAACCTGGGCAGTCCCATGAAGTGAGCAAAGTGCTCCCTGACATCGGCTCCCCCTGCGGCTGTCCTCAAAGATACCCAGTCAAGTACCCTGTGCGGGAAGATCCGGTGGCCCCGCCTCTGGTAGGTCTCATAGAAACTGGCCTGAAGAAGTGTCCAGAATCTACGGTCGACCCTGCTGTCACGTGTCACTGGGAACCACTCCTCCTCCTGAACACTCCACCTGAGCCTCTTGACCTTCGCCGCATTGGCCTTGGTCAAGTTCTGGAGCAGCACAACGGGCTCCAGACGCACGACAGTGTCCATGCAGAACACTGCGCGCTCGGCCGCTAGGGCCTCGGCTCGACGAGCTGCTGCTGCTGCTGCTCCGGACCTGCGAGGCTCCTGAGGCTGGTGACCTCCTCGCGTCCTCGGTCCGGTGCGACGCTCGGTCGCTGGCGAAGTGTCACCTGCGGGGGACGTCTGCCGGGTGCGGCCAGAACGTCGTAGAGTCGGTGACTGAGTTCTCTGCCCCTCTGACTGCTCAGACTGCTCTCCCTCTGTATCTGAATCTGTCTCCGCAGCTGAAGGTGACTGATCTGAATCTGCCGCTGCTGCTGCTGTCGTGGCTCTGGTGGCCCTGGCACCTCTGACTCTGCCCATGCCTCTACCTCTGCCTCTGCCCCTGGCTGGCACATCCCTGATCGCGAATGGACGAGCACGGCCTGATGCCTGCTCCTCGGTAGCCTTAGCCACTATCTCGGCCCTTTCGGCCTCTCTCGCTGCACGGGTCCGCTTGCGGGCGGGCTCCTCGACCACAATATCCTTTCCCTTTCTCTTCTCACGACCCATCTCGACAACAGAGACTGACTAGGACGCGGCGCTGCGAGCTAGGGTGAGCGTGATGGTTCGGGCAAAACACCGAACACGTGGCGTGCGAGGCGTGGATGCGTGAGTGCGGTGCAAGGCGCGTGGGCGGCGGCACGGTGGAGGTGTAAGGCGTGCGGAGCAGAAAGCGCTGGTGCTGGCACGGTGGCGCGCGGGCGGCGGACGGCGGCGGCGTGGTCGCAGTGCAGGCGGCGCGCGGGCGCGGCTGGGCGCGCAGAGCGACGCAAGGCGGCAGCGGCGCGGTTGCGCGCGGGTGGCAGACAGTGGCGGCGCGGCGGCGGACGGCGGCACGTACGGGCTGCACACGGCGGAGCGGTGACGGAGGTGAGGGCGAAGGCGAGGGGGCAGCAAAAACTGAAGATGAGCGGGCGGCAGCGAGCGGACAAGAGAGTAATATGACAAGTGGACCCCGCGGATTTTATTATCGCCGGTTGATCCAATGCTTAGGGTTCGAACGCCGGTTGATTGCGTCGGTGTAGTTTACCAGAGACTCTGCCAAAACTGCATCTGTACACCGGTTGAACCGATGTTCTGATAAATGAACTCGTCGGTTGAACGACGCAAACAACAGTTGATTTTCAGGTCAGATTTGTGGTCTGTTCACCGGTTGATCCGATGCTGCGAACTTTGTATACACCGGTTGAACGCATGAAATGACTGAGCTGAAGCTGAA
The DNA here is from genome assembly GCF_002211085.1 of Panicum hallii. Lineage (NCBI taxonomy): Eukaryota > Viridiplantae > Streptophyta > Magnoliopsida > Poales > Poaceae > Panicum > Panicum hallii. Next base: position 41,733,089 of record NC_038045.1, on the reverse strand, counting down.
GCTTAGTAACGCCGGTTAAACCGATGGGTGAAGATCCTTTGAGCGTCGGTTTAACCGGTGAAGCCAAAAACCCTCTCTCAGCTTACTCTTCTATGCTAAGTCCAATGAACTTATAAAATTCAAATAAACTCAAGCTAATGGACTTGCATAGGCGACTTTACCCCTCAAAGTAAATAGGATAGCTTACAAGCTTAAATAATTTTTCTTTTCAAAACCAAAGAGAAGTCGCAAGAGAGACAAAGCGCCAAATTAAAATGTACGAGCTATGTCGTAGGAGTATTGAAGAAGGAAAACTTCATACTCATCACGACATTGCTTACTAGGCAATAACGCACCTAACACTTTACTCTTTTCACTTTTCATGAATTAAAATCTTGTATATAAAACAAGTCTCATTTTCATCAAGTGATCTCCTTTGTGACCCTTACGCATGCAATGATGGTGCAAGTTACTACCATGTGCGAAAGTAAGGTAAACATGAAGTGCACAACTATATGACAAGAAATGCATAGCAAGAATTTAAATTCTACTTGTCAAGTTTGATCCCACGGAAAGCTTCATCATGGTGAGCCTTTCTACAAGACTAGAGGAAAACAAGTGGACCACCACCTCTAGCTATACCCTTGCTCATCACTATCTTACCATGGTTAGACAAGTTTTCTATATGTATGCATTTTTCTATATGACATGGCAACTTACATGACGTTTGCCGCATCTAACACATTAAGCTCATTCCTTAGCCTAACAAAAGTACTCTCGTCTAAAGGTTTTGTGAAAATATCCGCCAATTGCTCCTCGGATCTCACACCTTGAAGGGAAATGTCCCCCTTGGCTTCGTGATCACGCAAGAAGTGATGGCGAATATCAATGTGCTTTATGCGAGAGTGTTGAACCGGATTCTTGGCAATTTTTACGGCACTTTCATTGTCACAAAGGAGTGGTATCCTGTCTAGTTTTACACCAAAGTCCAAAAGGGTTTGCTTCATATATAGAATTTGGGCACAACATGCACCGGCCGCTATATATTCCGCTTCCGCGGTGGACAAAGCCACAGAATTTTGCTTCTTACTCGACCAAGAAACTAGAGAACGCCCAAGCAAGTGGCAACCCCCGGAGGTACTCTTGCGATCCACACGGCTTCCGGCAAAATCCGAATCCAAGTATCCCAAGAGATCTAAGCTAGCACCTTTGGGGTACCACAAGCCTATGCTAGGGGTGTGCTTGAGATACCGAAGGATCCTATTCACAGCCGAAAGGTGCGATTCCTTAGGGTTAGCTTGAAAACGGGCACACAAGCACACACTAAACATTATATCGGGCCTAGATGCGTTAAGGTAAAGCAAAGACCCTATCATAGAACGATAGAGAGATTGATCAACTGGTTTACCGTCCACATCCAAGTCGAGATGCCCATTTGTAGCCATGGGTGTCTTAATTGGCTTGCATTCATCCATCTTGAACTTCTTCAAGATATCTTTAGTATATTTTTCTTGATAGATGAATGTCCCTTCCTTCATTTGTTTGACTTGAAAACCAAGGAAGAAGGTCAATTCGCTAATCATGGACATCTCGAATTCCCTAGACATCATGGTGGCAAACTCATGACTTAGTAAATCATTAGTTGAGCCAAAGATAATATCGTCAACATAAATTTGACAAATGAAAAGATCCCCGTTGACGTCTTTTGTGAACAAAGTGGTGTCCACCCTCCCGATCTTGAAGCCTTGCATGATTAGGAAGTCACGAAGCCTCTCATACCAAGCCCTTGGAGCTTGTTTGAGCCCATAGAGTGCCTTGTGCAACCTATAAACATGGTTAGGATTCCTCGGATCTTCAAACCCGGGAGGTTGCTCAACATAAACGAGTTCGTTAATAAAGCCATTTAAGAATGCACTTTTCACATCCATTTGATATAACTTAATATTATGATGTGAAGAGTAAGCAAGAAGGATGCGGATAGCTTCAAGTCTTGCGACCGGAGCAAAAGTTTCACCAAAATCCAAACCTTCGACTTGAGAAAACCCTTTTGCCACAAGTCTTGCTTTGTTGCGCACCACCACCCCATGTTCATCTTGCTTGTTTCGAAAGACCCACTTTGTGCCGATGATGTTCTTGTCTTTCGGAGGAGCTTCGAGGACCCAAACCTCATTGAGGGTGAAATTGTTCAATTCTTCTTGCATGGCCATCACCCAATCCGAGTCCTCAAGTGCTTCTTCTATGCTAGTGGGTTCAATACAAGAAATAAACGAGTGATGTTCGCAAAATAAAGCATGCTTAGAGCGAGTTCTTACTCCTTTGGAAGGACTACCAATGATTTGACCAATTGGATGATCCTTGGAGATGCGACCATGCTTCACTAGCGGTATTTGCGTGGATGCTTGTTGGGGTGGATCATGAGTGACTTGTGCTTGTGGTGGAACATTTTGCTCTTCTTGTTCTTGGACTTGGGGTGTTGGTGTTGACACATTTTCTTGAGGTAGTGGATCAACTTTATCTTGATCTTCATCCACTTGAGGTGCCGTGGAGGTGTTTGGTAAAGATGAGGAAGTTCCTCCCCCTTGATCATTGTCTTCATGCACCTCCTCCGGCTTGATATCCCCAATGGACATCTTCTTCAAGGCTTCTTCAATCTCTTCATCCCCTACATTTTCATAGCCAACAACCTCCGCTTGGGAGCCATTAGATTCATCAAACTCCACATCACATGTTTCTTCAACTAACCCGGAGGTTTGATTGAATACTCTATATGCTTTGGAGTTTGATGCATAACCAAGAAAGAAACCTTCATCACATCTACTCTCAAACTTACCAAGCCTTTTCTTCTTATAGATGAAGCATTTGCAACCAAAGACTCGAAAGTATGATATATTTGGTTTCCTCCCGGTGATGAGCTCATATGGAGTTTTCTCGAGAAGTCGGTGAGGATACACTCGGTTGGATGCATGACACGCCGTGTTGATTGCTTGCGCCCAAAACTTCTCGGACATGCCATAATCATCCAACATTGCTCTTGCAAGGGTGATGAGAGTCTTGTTCTTTCTTTCCACCACTCCATTTTGTTGAGGCGTGTAGGTGGCGGAAAACTCATGTTTGACTCCCTCTTCATCGCACCATTCTTCAATCTTTGTATTCTTGAACTCGGTGCCGTTGTCACTCCGGATCTTCACAATTGGAGAATTGTATTCCCTTTGAGCTTTTCTTGCAAATGTCTTGAAGATCTCCGGAGTTTCACCCTTATCGCCTAGAAACATGACCCAAGTGTAGCGTGAAAAATCATCAACGATTACTAGGCAATAGAGGTTACCACCAATGCTCTTGTATGAAGTTGGACCAAAGAGATCCATGTGTAGTAGCTCGAGCGGCTTGGAGGTAGACAACATCTTCTTGATAGGATGATGAGTTGCAACTTGCTTCCCGGCTTGACATGCTTTGCATAACTTGTTCTTGTCAAAAGTGACGTCCTTTACACCGGTGATCATCCCTCTCTTGTGGGCTTTCTTGAGGTTGCTCATGCCAATATGAGCAATTCTTCTATGCCAAAGCCACCCAAGAGACGACTTGGTGAAGAGGCAAGTCATGGTGCTTGTTTGCTTTGAAGAGAAATCCACCAAATAGATGTTGCCATGCCTAAACCCCGTGAATACCAATGACTTGTCTTTTTCATGAGTTACTACAACACCATTCTTGTCAAAGACACACGTTAGTCCAAGATCACATAATTGAGCAATAGAAATAAGATTAAAACTAAGTGCTTCTACAAATAAGATATTTGAAATAGATAAATCTTTTGAAATTGCAATTCTACCCAAACCTAAGACTTTCCCCTTTGAGTTATCACCATAGGTGACATGTTCATGATCGCCGGGGTCTTCAAGAGAATTCATTTTTCCACCGGCTTTGTAGTTCACCTACACACATGAGAATTCATTTTTGAGTTTTGGGAACCCAAACAAGCTTTGGGCCTTGCACATGTGTGACAAGAGCTTTTGGGACCCAAAGTTGCTTGGGGAGCTTCTTCTTCGACTCCTTAGCAATTTTGCCAATGAACTTGGCCTTCACCTTGCCATTCACTTTACTCAAGAGAAAATGGTTATTTTGGAACATTGATGAGTAATTCTTGGGTAAGTTAGGAAGAGGACGTGATGGCAAAGTGCACTCCCTAGTGTGGTACCCGGTGACTTGGCAATGTTGGCAATATGAACCAACTTCCTTGATCAAGCTTGTCTTGATCTCCAGAGAAGGAGTTGTAGCCATGTTTGGCTCCGGAAATGAACCAAGACCTCTCTTGCCATAGTCACGGGCATTGTTGAAGAGAATCTCCTTGTGGATGTATTCCCCTCTTGAGAGTTTCTCCACACTACTCTTGAGGCTTGCCACTTGATCCATCAATTCCTTTTCCCTAGAAGGAGCAAGCTTGGGCACAACATTAGTGGCATATGCATCAATGAGTAGGTCATCACATGAAGTAGAAGCATTAACCTTTTCATGAGCAAATTTCTCAAGACTTGAGTCAATAACTTCATAGGCAAATTCAAGTTCTTGATATTTGTGAGCCAACTCCCTATGCTCTTGTTTGAGCTTTTTGTGGCTTTCTTCAACTTGCTTAGCAAGTACAAGTGACTCATTATGCTTTTTGAGCAGGTCATTGTACTTACCAAATAAGTCGGAGTGGGCAAGCTCTAACTTGGCATGAGTGCTCTCAAGAATTTTGACTTTGCCCTTTTCCCTCTTGATGACGGATGTATACTCATTGATGAGGTTAGTGAATTCATTAGGATCAAGCTCTTCATCACTATCATCTTCACTATTTACCTCACATACCTTGGTGTTACCTTTTGCCATGAGGCACATAGGAGGCGGAGGTAGTGGTGGTTCTTCATTGGTGATGGCGATGGTGACGATGTCTTCTTCATCACTTGAGTCTTCGCTTGATGAGACATCGGTTACCCATTCTTGTTTTTCCACCAAGAAACTTTTCTTGGTGCGCCCTTTCTTCTTTGGGAAGAGCTTGGTCTTCTTGTCATGGGTCTTCTTCTTCCCAAATCTCTTATTTTTGTTCTTCCTCTCCTCTTCTTCATCATCGCTTGAATCATGGAGATACTTGCTCTTGTTGTCCTTGTTCCTTTTATCTGGCTTGGAGCAATTCGGACGGATGTGACCTTTTTCTCCACAATTGTAGCAAATCTTGTTCTTGACATCCATTGGCCGGAACATTCCCTTTTTGGAGTCAAAGTTGAAACCCTTCTTATTGATCTTTTCATTCAAGCGTGTGAACTTCCTCATCATGAGAGCAAGTTCTCCATCATCTTCAACGTCGGATGAGCTTTCATGATGATCATCTTCTTCGTTGCTTGAGCTTGAATCTTGCTTGATCATCTTGAGCTTGCGGGATTTGTTTGTCTTGGTCTTTAGAGCAATTGATTTGCTTGAAGTTGGCTCTTCGGACATACCAAGAATGCTCATTTCATGAGCGCGAATTTCCCCCACAAGTTCTCCTACTTCCATTGCGTCAAGATCCTCCTTTTGAAGCATAGCATTGATGATGTTATACTTGGGCTTCAGGAGGAGCATGAGAATCTTGCGATTGATGGAGGCACTGTCAATTTTGGATATTTCAAGTGCATTAATGTCCTTGACAATGACATTCAAGCGAGAATACATATCATTGCAATTTTCATGAGCTAGCATTTTAAAGGAATCATACTTAGCTCAAAACAAGTGATATTTTTGCTCACGAACTTTAGTGGAACCTTCATGAATTTCAATGAGCTCCTTCCAAATATCACTTGCTAAGTCCATGCCATTAACTCTAGCAAAGACTTCCTCACTAATAGCTTCGAAAATTGCATTTCTAGCTTTAGCATTCCATTTTAATTGTTCGGTGGTGGGAGTTCCGGTGAACCCGACCTTAGTTGCTGACCACACTTCGGGGGCAATCGCATCAAGGTATGCGGCCATGCGAACTTTTCAATAAGCAAAGTTCTTGCCCTCGAAGTGAGGCGGCGAACCACCCATCTTGGCCATAGCTCTAGGCGGTGAAGCCTAATGATCCAAATGAGCAACGAGGCTCTGATACCAATTGAAAGGATCGATGGACCAAGAGGGGGGGTGAATTGGGCCTTTTTCAAATTCTAAAACAAGGTAAAGCAACCTTAACCTATGCAAAGCTAGGAAAGATAAAAATAGGTAAAGCCTAGCAAGGTAGAGCAAAGTAATGATCCCTAAATCAAGCACATGAAAAATTGCATGAAAGATAATGATTGAATAAGTAAAGTGGACAAGAGACAACCGAATTTTTCCCGTGGTATCGATGTGTTGGCACACACCCCTAGTCCACGTTGTGACACTCACAAAGAGTTTTGTCACCTCCCAAGTCACCAAGACGAGGGCGCTCACTAAGAGTCTCCGTTCACCATCCTGGTGTGGTGGAGATCAAGCCACGTACAATCTTCTTCTCCGGGCTCCCACAATCCTTGGCAAGCTCCGCGAGAATCACCTCGATCACCAAGATCGCCTAGGTGATGCCAATCACCAAGAGTAACAAGCTAAGGCCTTCACTTGAGCAAGAACCGATCACCAAGAGCGGATGCACACAAGCTTCTCTCTACTCAAGTCCTTAATCTTGCTTCTTGAATGATTGAATGAACAAGTATGTGAAATGATGAAGCTCAAGGTGGCTCTTGACTATAGTATGAGTGTTTGGATGTTGCCTGGTGTCAAGAGTAGTAAAATGACCCATTGGAGGGGTATATATAGGCAGCTCACACGAATAGAGCCGTTGGAGAAAAAAGCTGCTAGAAAACTGCGTAGCGCCGGTTAATCCGACGTACCTCCAATAGTCATCGTCGGTTTAACCGGTGAATGCAAACTACCCCTTCTGAAAACTAGCCGTTGCAGCTTGGGCAGATTAACCGACGTAGCATCAGTTTAACCGGTGAGTGTAGTTGTCCACTGATCAACTGAAAAGCCAAGTCTCTGGACAACTGCACCGACGTCCCATTTCAAATATCGTCAGTTTAACCGGTGTATTGACCTGTCCAGACTCTGCTGACCTTGTTTAACCAACGTATACAAAAGTTGAAGCGTCGGTTAAACCGGTGTTAAGGATTTTTCCTGATTTTGCCTTTTCTGATTTGAGTCTTGAATGAAATCCAATTATTCTTGAGATATAAGTTGAGAACCACTTATTTGAGCTTCTAGAAACCTAAGTGACCATTGTGTGCATCCATTTTCAGATGACCATGTTCATGCTCAATTTACTTAGCCTAAACCCCTCTTAATAGTGCGATCACTATAAGACTATAAAACCTATACTAACCTAAGTGTCCTTCTCAACCTTATGACACTTAGGACTAGAAAGATCCTTAGTCTTGACAAATTATTGAGTTGAATGCTGAGATCGCCTTTTTGAATAATGAAAATTAGGGGCCTCTTTTGACATATGACCAAATGAGCGATAATGATCTATAACGCTGCACAAACTCATTAGTCACAATAATGGTTGTCATTAATCACCGAAACATACCTTGAGGGCCTAGATGCTTACAAGTGGGGAGCGTTTTTTAGATTTAGTTTCTTCAGTTGCTTCAGTGCTGTCTTTTAGTTCTCAACTCTTATTTTTCTTGTGTTGAGAGGCTCGGATTCTGCTTTTTGTGGTTCCCTGAGCTCTAAAACTGTGGAATGGCAGCCCCATTATCAGCGATGTAAACTGTTTTGGTCTTGGCTTTTAGTTAAGACGGGGGATTTTCACCCCTTAAACTCTAAAACAATATCTCTCATGTCTTGCTGGATTCTATAAGTGTCGACCAATCTTTACATTGTTATGTTCTATTAATCAACGCTCTATTCTTTGTGTACAATCCAATTTATATGTATCATGTAGAATGGAGCTTCAAAAGTGCCGAAATGAAGGATGGGAGCATCAGATGGGTTTCATGCTTCCCATGCTTATCAATCAGAAAAATTTACAGGATGACTATAAGCAAACGTGTACAAACATGTACCAAGCCCTAATGCAATAATATTACAAACCCTATATATTCATTCCCTACACTATAAATAAGTTCTGATCGACTTGTAACTTTATTACTAAATAAATATTAACTTTAATGATGTGTGTGTGTGTATATATATATATGACTGTTCGTCTACATGGCCGTTTAGCACGCGTACATGCCGAGTAAATGCTACACAGTGGTCAGTCATGTCCGTTTAATTAGCTGTTTACCCCATTTAATGACCGTTTAATCAGTTTAAATGGCCATTTAGTCCGAATAAATAGCTAAACGGTAGACGAACGATTGTTAGCATTTACCGTTTAGGCTAACACTCTCTCTCTCTCTATATATATATATATGCTTATATATCTATGTGTGCACCTTCCATTGGATTTTGCTCGTACTTTGCATAGAGACTAGTAGAGTTATAGTGTACGACTCCAAGTGATACATAAAGGAGAAAATCAAACACTTCTTAGACCCATTGAACAGGTAAGTTTATTTTGCACAAAACACAACTATTTTGGGATCGATTAATCTTCGAACATTTACCTTTCATTCTTATGCACAGGGTGTGGAGAGCTTTTGTGAAAAAGCAAAATGGTGATTTTAAGAATGAATTGGATGTTAAAATGGACTTCCCGGTATGCGGGTCCGCTACTCTTTGCATATCTTATTTACTATTATGTATACGCATACAATTATAACTACTTTGTTTCTTTTTTAGTGTTCGAGTCAAAAGGTAGGAAATAATTGGTGTGGGAACTATGTATGTGATTACATGCACAAAAGGTAGGATCTAAGAGTACATACAAACCATTCATAAATATGTTTCTAATTATACTGTTGCGAAGAATTGATATACCAAGCTTTATACTGTTGTAATGATAGATGATGCGAATCAAGGATGAAGTTCTCCATATGGATAGGATCGTGGCCATGTCGGAGCAGCTCATAGGATTCATTTTGAAGGAGATCATAGATTTTAAAGGCGAGTTCTACCATGATGGCCATCCGGTCCCTAGAGCATCCGTGTCGACGTCGTGAGGGGCTTAGAATTTTTAGTCGAGACAAAAACAATTGCTCGTTACAATAATTTCCAGTGCTTGTATCGTGAAATTTGTATATTTGTAAATATTATTATGTCTACATTATTTAATTATATGATTGTCAATGATATTTAGTTATTTTCATACATTATTTTCACACAAACGTGGCTAAAGGACGTATAATAGCGTATAGCTTGGGTACACGTAATAATTCTGCAAGCATAAATAGTAATAAACAATTGAAATAAAATAGGCTTTGGAAAAAAGAGAGAAACCTTTGGTACTGGTTGGAAAGACCAACCGGTACCAAAGGGGCCACCAGCTTGCGTTAGCGTGGCGGCCTGTTTGGTACCGGTTGGTCTGTCCAACCGGCGCCAAAGGTGGCCTTAGGCACCGGGTACAATACCCGGTGTCCTAGACCAAGACTTTCAGTCTCAATTCCTTAGTATCGGTTGAAGAACCAGGACCAAAGCCGGTTTTCGACCGTACTAAGGACATGTTTGCTAGTAGTGTCTCAAGAGGCGTGACCTCATCCCACGGCTAAAGTAATCAATGTGGGGATGAAAGAATCTCATTAGAGATGGCTAAGGTAAGTCTCAATGAAGATCTTCATTGTACAGTTATCAAGATTGAGAACTTGGTAAATATGCTGGTTGGGTTTTATGGGGATAAAACTTCTCTCTCATCTTATAAAACTCTCCCTCGTCTCTTCTTATAATGATACTGCGAAGTCAGTAAAATTGCTGATGTGGTATGTTATTCAATGCTCATGAAATTTTCGATGGAACCCCCACTGCTAGACAAACTAGCACTAGTATTGGGCATAGGGCGCATTTCGTACCGGTCAGGCTGACCGGTACCGCCTGGCTGGTACTAAATGGAGGGCTGTATAGTATCGGTCGCAGCAACCGGTACTAAACGCGCCACCCAGAAAAATGAAAGAAAATATTACGAACCGTCAGGAGATCCGCACACGCGACTTTTTCACGCGTAAATGCGCATGCGCGGCCTCAAGGATTCGAACCTCCGGTCTCGCGTGTAGCTTTCTTTACCACCCTACTAATGCATCACATGTGACGGGATGGGAGATGCTTTCCTTTTGAAGTAACTCGTGGGCGGACCATTTAGTAACGGGTCAAGACACCAACCGGTACTAAATGGTGACATTTAGAGTGTCATTGACCTGTACTAAATGGACGCGCTATTTTACTGTCAGGCCAACACACAATCCAGTACTAAATAGTGACATTTAGTACTGGTCGGTGTCTTGGCCCGGTACTAAAATGGCTTAGGGGCTTTCAAATTTGGACCCGGTACTAAAATGGCTCCGTGGCAGCTTTAGTACTGGACCAAATTGTTTTGGGTACTAACATGCATGATGAAAGTTTGTTTTTCTTGTAGTGTCCCATTGAGACTTGCCTAACCATAAATATCTCGATATATTTTTTTTTGTAAAAGTGTAAGAGCATCTCCAGCAATGGCCCTCAAATCAGAAGTAACGGCTCCCACTATTTTTTAGGCTAGTTTTTTAACCTCAACTCCAGCAGTGGCATCTAAATCTCATCTTCTTTTTGTCAGTGGATACATGATTCCCTAGAGACCGTCCAGGAATAGAGGGTGGAGGAAGAGATTCGGAGACCTTGCCAAAATTGAGGTTTTAGTAGAGGATCTGCTGGTGTGTGGTTTTTTTATTCCACCCTACGAATTTAAGATGGGGGCTTATTTAGAGAGGGTATGCTGTTTGTGTTACCTCAGAGCGTTAGGTTGGATACTTGAATTCACCTGGGTACAATTCTATCCCGCATTATTCACTTGTGTCATGTGGTGTATGCCCACATATTTTCATGACTTTTGTTTGAAAGAGGATGACAGGCATATATTTCATTAGTTCTCAGAATGTATGTGCACTGAGCATACTCCTTCGACATTTAATATTTTTTGGTCAATTTATGTCTATAATTTTATCTCACCACTGTACCAAACCTATCGAATATGTAGTAGTACTATTTTGTGGATGCCCGTAAGTCCATGCTTCATCGTCGGGCACTCGAATGCTTCCAACGGTGGTTGTACCGGAAAGAGAACCATAGAATCTGCACAGATGAAAAGTCAAATAGATCCTTTGAAAACAAAAGGTCAAATAGATAACCAATCAGTTTGCCGGTCGAGATCCTAAGAATAATGAAAGATGTGGACATGGCAGCTTCTGGTTATGTGAAAAATTAATTCACAAAAAACAAAAGACGTGTCGTCATAATTGGTGAAAAAAATAAACATGTAGAAGATGCGCTTCCAGTATTTATTAACCTACTATTCTACTCCTTGCATTTCAAATTATACTTCACTTTGTCCTAAGTCAAACTGATGACCAGGTTATACAAAAAAAACATCACATCTAGAGCATCAGATTAGATTCATTGCATCCACCATAAAGTATGTGTTGAAACAGCCAGTATTATTATGGTTTATTAGTCGATATTATGTGGGCTACAAATATCCCCGGCCCCGAAAAAATCGTGGATGTATAAAAGTTTCTATGGTAGCAAAATATACTCAGAAAGTCTATTGCCAAGAGAAGATAAGATATATATGTATAAATTTGTTCTCTTTATAACATGTATAATAAAATCCTTCTCTTTATAACATGTATAATAAAATCCTTCTTTCGAGTATATACTAATATTTCGACATACCCACCCAGCAACTTTTCAGATCTGCAACCCATTAAAACTGCAAGTAATGTCTGCGAGACTAAACTCAGTAATTAGTCAATGTCGTGCTGACAAATGATTCAGACGTTGTTGAATCCCTTGCACCCAGGTGTCTTTGATGCCAGCCCAAGAAGACCGCCAACTCCTTCCGCGTCGTGACTTGAATTTCCATGAATTTTGTTTGTTATGATGGAGATGCTCCAGCAGACTAGGTCGTATTTCTTGCAGGAATTGGGTTTCTTGGCAGACTATAAATTTACGCATTTGGTGATCTGCTAAACACAAATCGACTCCAGCCATGACCACTACCAGCATGAAGCTCATTTTGTCTGTCGTCCCCATCCTAGTTGTAGGGTTTATACCAGAATTAAGCACCGGTAATGACCACGGGCAATTCGTCTACGCTGGCTTCACCAACAGCAACCTCACCCTAGACGGCGCAGCTAGAATCACGTCGACCGGCGTAATCGAGCTGACAAATGATACAGCCCGGATCAAGGGCCATGCAGTTTACCCGTCTCCACTGCGCTTCCGCCTGTCCCCTGATGGCATGGTGCAATCCTTCTCTACCTCCTTTGTGTTTGGTATCCTCTCTTCATTTGGCGACATAAGGGGCCATGGCTTTGCCTTCTTCATTGGCCCAAGCAATGATTTCACTGAAGCTTTTCCACTCCAATTTTTGGGGCTCATCAACTCCACAAACAATGGCAGTTCGATCAACCAAATCTTTGCCATTGAGCTTGACACCATCCTAAATACCGAGTTTGGGGACATCGACAACAACCATGTTGGCATCGACATCAACAGCCTCAACTCTCTGAGATCCCACCCAGCTGGTTTCTACAATAACGGTAAGAACGGCACGTTCACAAACCTATCCCTCATTGGAAGTGGGCCAATCCAAACTTGGGTAGAGTATGATGGAAACACAACACAGATTAGTGTGACCTTAGCTCCTCTTGGCATGGAAAAACCTGTGAGGGCACTCCTCTCTTTAACCTTCAACCTCTCGACAGTTCTAAAAGAACAATCATACATTGGCTTCTCGTCTTCGACAGGCTTATCCACAGGGCATCACTGTGTGCTTGGATGGAGTTTTGGCATGAATAGTCCTGCTCCAACAATCGACTCCACCAAACTACCCAAATTACCTTATCTTGGCCCAAGACCTCCATCTAAACTCTTAGAGATCATTCTACCAATTGCATCTGCAGTTTTGGTATTAGCTATTGGCACTATAGCTGTTATACTTGTGAGGAGACATCTTAGATATAAGGAGGTACACGAAGATTGGGAGGTTGAGTATGGTCCACACCGATTTGCTTACAAAGATTTATATTTTGCCACCAAAGGATTTAGTTCCAAGAATTTGATAGGGGTAGGTGGGTTTGGAAGGGTGTACAAGGGAGTTCTTTCCACATCAAAATCAGAGGTTGCAGTAAAGAGGGTATCGTACAACTCGAAGCAGGGAATAAAACAATTTGTTGCTGAAGTGGTAAGTATGGGGCATCTTCAACACAAGAATGTTGTGAAATTATTTGGGTATTGTAGGCGAAAAGGTGAACTCCTTCTAGTGTATGAGTATATGGAGAATGGAAGTCTTGACAAGTACTTGTACGGTGAGGAGAGGAGGTCCACCTTAGATTGGGTACAAAGGTTTAAAATTATCAAAGCAATTGCGTCAGGCTTGCTCTACCTCCATGAGGAATGGGACAAAGTGGTCATCCATCGCGATGTCAAGCCAAACAATGTGCTTCTTGACAAAGAGATGAATGGACGACTCGGAGATTTCGGCCTCGCTAAATTGTATGATCATGGCACCGACCCACAAACTACACATGTTGTTGGCACAATAGGATATCTAGCCCCAGAGCTAGTACACAGAGGCAAGGCAACCACTCTAACCGATGTGTTTGCCTTTGGTATTTTCATTCTTGAGGTTACCTGTGGAAGAAAGGCAATAACTGAAGACACCCACAACCGCCAGGTCATGTTGATCGATTGGGTGATTCAGAACTGGAATAAAGATTCACTCCTTGATTCAGTGGATACCAAACTCCAAGGTAACTATGATATTGATGAGGCATTCCTGGCATTAAAGTTAGGGTTGCTGTGCTCTCATCCATTTCCAGATGCAAGACCGAAGATGCGGCAAGTTTTGCAGTATCTCGAGGGTGATGTGCCACTACCAGAGCTACTACCAGCACACTTCAGCTTTCATATGTTGGCCTTAATGAAGAATGAAGGACGTTTTGGCTCATCCATAGTGTCATTGTACCCATCACCAACGATGATGGACGTCGGTTCAATATCCTTCTCTCTTGATGGAAGATGACGAAGTAACCTTGCTGTCTTCACCGCCTGCTCTTCTCGCACACTACAATCTGGGTCAAATACTCAAATATATAATGCGATGCCCTAAGGATGTATATACAACAAATATACATGGCGATAACTTCCATGAGTCACTTCTTTTGTAATAATGTTTTGCAGTAGAGGATTGTACTGTAGATACTATTGATCGATGCTCTGTAGATGTACAAGAAAATCAGATTGCTACCCCACGACATTTTTCTTTGTGATAGCTTTGTACATGAAGAAATTAGCACATACGGAGTACTACATACCCCGTCTTCTTGTTAGTGCTACATGCATGGGAAAGGTCATGGAAAGGTAATGCAAATAATGCATATTTAGGATTCGTCAAACCAGCAAATTAGCACCTACTAGCTACGTACCTCTGTTTTATTGTACAATGTGCAAATTGCCCCTTCTCTCCATCCCCAAGGCTCAGACCTGCTCTCGTCCATTTCTTCTCAAATAACCATGAACACAAGCTCTAGACAAGAAAAAATAACAGATTCTTCTCTACCAAATCCCTCGGAAAGCTTGGCTAGAACATTCAGATATAAGCTTGTCAATGCGCGAGCTATCAGCTTTAGCTAAAGAACTGATAATTAAAAAAGGGGGAAAGATGGAGCCAGAAGGAAAGGACGAACTAGCTCTTGTGCTGATGGTTTGGGGCAGAGTCATCACAGATCTAAGAACTCTAATCGGCCTTACACCCTTGGGATTCCTTGAGGTTTCTAGCTAAGGGGGTGGCCTGGTTGACTAATCAACTTATGCAATATGCATTCAGTTTGATCAACAGGGAGTCTTTTTTGAGGAAGCCAAACCATACAAATGGACTGATTGATAAGAGAACAAGGCCCAAAAGGCTTCCTCTTTTCACATTTGAAATAGAAACATAATATCTACATGAATGAATCAACTTACCAATGTTCTGTCAAAGAAAAAATAAATTAAAACCATTACGTGGCTTATCCATTAAAATGTTTTCATACATTGGAATGAAACAGAATTATTTAGGATCACAAATTAATCACGCTCTGAAACAAGTTCTTCAGTAATCATCGTGTGTATGTCACACCACCAGAAGCATCATGGAAAACAAAAAACAACTAGTAGTTCCAGCAGTAATAGGATTTCCGAGAGGCCTTCTTCAGGACCAGTCGGCTCAAAATACCTACCAAGGCTGATAAATATGTTTTGCATTGGGGAAGGTACTGACTTCATGCACCAACTGGCAGCATAAAACTATCTAACACGGCAAATGAATTCATCTGCTGGTCCAATCATGTCACTGAACATTTTGTTGTCATTCAGACCAATGCGAGAGGAGCATTCCTTGACTTCACTCCTCCAGTCTATTATATTGTGTCTCTCCTGAGGTTCTTGCGCTCATACCATCCAAGAGATTTGCTTTACATGCGACAATAATTTCCATGGCTTTGCTATCGCTCATCTGGACTTCTCATGGATTACTCTTGTCATCCAGTTATTCCTAATTGAATAACAATCCACACAAATTGATATGTTATTTCCTGTTACCAGTCAAGAGAGAAAGGCTGAAGCTGAAACCACCACAATTTTATTAACTACGAAGAAGTGTAGAAAAATTCTGAGTCTAGGCAGTGATGGATGGACCCCTATTTCCACCTGGCAAAACAATTTTTCGAATCTGGACATAGAAAAGCAAAGACCTAATCAATGCAATCTTGCCGAGATCTCATTGATTTAACTAGGCCTCGACGACCATAGTTGATGCATCATTGGGCCATTTCAATGTTAAGTAACCAATTGAAGCTTTGGCATACAGATATTTAGGTTCATACAGAAGCTTGTTTTATCTGCAGAAGTGTTGAATGGTATAGAATGCATTTGTTTTATTCAAACGACTGATTAGCACCTTTTCAACATAAGACTAATTCATGCTTATACTAACAGACAGAACATGCTGCCAATGACAACGCAATAACATTTGTTCAATTAAGATAATAACACCGCAGAACAGCAACTACCATGAAAGCTCCACAGGCGACTGACTATTCGTGGCTAAAAGCTGTCGTCTTGCTGCAAATAAATTACAGACCACAGAACAGAATGACTACACAAACACAATAAATACCTCCCACTGTCTATACTCTTCTGGACGCACCCATTCCTGCATCTTGTCGAGTTCACAGTCGCAGGCATGCCTGGCATGGTGCGTCTATCCTTCCTTTTAAAGATACTCTTCTCCCTGGCCTTAAGCCTTATATCCTCCACCACAGCCACTGTTGAGGATCAGTTCGTCTACTCCGGCTTCTCCAGGAGTAACCTCGATCTCGACGGAGCAGCCACTATTACACCAGACGGCGTCCTTGAGCTGACAAATCACACGGTTCACATTAAAGGCCATGCATTCTATCGAACTCCATGGCGATTCCGCAAGTCCCCTGGTGAGGTGGTGCAGTCTTTCTCAGTTACCTTTGTGTTCGGCATGGTCCCCATCTACTCTGATCAATGTACCGACGGAATGACTTTCCTGATCTCTCCGACCAAGGATTTCTCAGGTGCACAGACCTCCCAATACTTAGGTCTCCTCAACAAAACAAGTGATGGTAAAAGTAACCATATATTTGCAGTGGAGCTTGATAGTAGCCAAAATACAGAGTTCAATGACATCGATGACAACCATATCGGAATCAACATCAATAGTCTCACCTCAATTAAATCAACATCAGCTGCCTTCTATGATGACAACAATGGTATGTGGAAAAACTTATCCATGGTTAGCAAAAAAGAAATGCAAGTATGGGTGGAATATGATGGAGATACCACACAGATCAATGTGACGTTGGCTCCGCTAAGATTACCTAAACCATCCAGACCACTACTGTCAGCTGCCTACAACCTATCCACAGTGCTGGAAGATCCATCCTACATCGGTTTCTCAGCATCAACTGGTCCAATCAATTCACTATATTGTGTAACCGGCTGGAGCTTGGGCATAAACCGTCCTGCTCCCTTGATTGATATTACCAAGTTGCCAAAGCTGCCTCATGTTGGCCCAAAACCTCGGTCCAAGTTGCTTGAGATTATCCTACCAATAGCCACAGCTATATTCATCATCCTTGTTGGAACAACTGTAATTCTATTGGTGCGGAGGAGAATGAAGTATGCTGAGATAAATGAAGATTGGGAAGCTGAGTTTGGTCCACACCGATTTTCATACAAGGATTTGTTCAATGCTACAGATGGATTTAACAATAAGAATCTACTTGGCCTAGGAGGATTTGGGAAGGTGTATAGAGGTCTGCTCTCTGTCACGAAATCAGAGGTTGCTGTAAAGAGAGTGTCCCACGAGTCAAAGCAGGGAATAAAGGAGTTTGTTGCTGAGATTGTCAGTATTGGACGCCTCCGACATCGGAATCTTGTCCAGCTTCTAGGTTATTGCAGAAGAAAAGGAGAACTCTTATTGGTATATGAATATATGTCAAATGGAAGTCTTGATAAGTATTTACATTGTGAAGAGGACAAACCCACTCTGAATTGGACTCAAAGGTTTCAGATCATCAAAGGTGTAGCATCTGGCCTATTCTATCTCCATGAGAGGTGGGAGAAAGTCGTAATTCATCGAGATATCAAGGCAAGCAACGTGCTCCTTGACAGTGAGATGAATGGACGCCTAGGTGACTTTGGTCTTGCAAGATTGTATGATCATGGCACTGATCTGCAAACAACACATGTGGTTGGTACAATGGGGTATCTAGCCCCAGAACTGGCCCGCACTGGTAAGGCAACGACTCTGACAGATGTCTATGCATTTGGCATTTTCATTCTTGAAGTAACCTGCGGGCAAAGGCCTATCAATAGTCATGCAGATGATAGTTCACAGATCTTAGTTGATTGGGTTGTCGAGCATTGGCACAAAGGATCACTCACATACACACTTGACAGTAGGTTACAAGGCAACTACAACTCTCATGAGGTCAGCCTGGCTTTAAATCTTGGTTTGCTGTGTGCACATCCATTTTGCAATGTAAGGCCTAGTATGCGTCAAGTCATACAATACCTCAATGGTGAGATGCCACTCCCAGAGTTGACGCCAACAAACTTAAGTTTCAGCGTGTTGGGCCTGATGCAAAATGAAGGTTTTGACCAGTATTCATCATTGCCGTCCACAGTTGGCAGTAGTTGCATGACGTCCAGCCTCTCAAGTGGAAGATGATAATAGATAGATGTCATACCCAGGGCCATATCATATTGTAGTTAGTAGGCCTGATTAACTTATGGTATGGGATCCACTGAAATTCTTATTCCTACTGTCATAATATTTAGCTCAGGGATTCTGAAATAGAAAATAATCGGTCAAGTCACTGTTTCTTCCGAGTTCATGGTTTTTTTTAAAAAAAAAATATATGCTTCAATGCATGGGTTATGCTATCAGATCTTGTAAATGGTTCTAGAGTCTGTACATGTCATTATGTCAACTGTTGTAAATAATCATAAAATGTCTGCACAAAGGATACTCTAATCTTGAAGACAGCAGTTGACACTTTGACTTTACGATGCTCCAGCCAAGGAATAGTTGGCATGTACCACCAAATGGTGTGCTCAGTAGTCACTAGTCAAGTTCGAATCATGTAGTTTTCTATATCTATATCTATATCTATTAGAAAGGATAAGCAGTTAAATTCTTGATGGACTGATTGTATTGGAGCAGCTAGATAGGATCTATAAGAATTCAAAACACAGAAATGATTTAAAGGAAGCACTTGAATGCACCACAGAAAACAAGCTGGAAATCAAAGACCCAAAGGAGAAAACATGAGGTTTAATAGGCTTATAGCTCATCCCATAGAAGTGGCCAAAGTGAAATGCATTTCGGCCGGCCGATCTATATATTTTCTGCCTGGCGACAGGACGGTTTTCTCCCAGTCAACCCAGAGTAAAGAACTCGCTGCTCAGGCAATTCGTTGAGCACGTGCTACGCGTCGGGACAACAACTTGACCGAAATCCACTACGAGAAAATAGCTTAATTTCGTCGGATAGAAACCGTCGAAAATAGGTAAAAAACCGTCAAAAATACATATATTCGTCGGTCGGCCGACGAAAATAGCCTGACGGAATAAAATCGACGAAAATAAATGCATTTTTTTCAGTTGCCGACGAAAATAAATGTCTTTTCGTCAGCCAAGTCAGCCGACGAAAATACACACTATATTTTCGTCAGCCAGCACAGCCGACGAAAAAGATACAGTTTGTTTTGTCGGCCCTGAGGACCGATGAAAATATGGTAGTTAGTTTCATCAGCTTCCCTAGCCGACGAAAATACTGCATACGCTCCAATTTTTTCGTCGGCCCCCTGGCCGACGAAAATACTGGGAGCCTACTAAAACAGCTGCTGCATACTAGTTTTCCAGAATTACAAATAGCAGTTAATTAATAGAATTACAAATAGCAGTTAATTAACATAAAAATAGTCATTCATAAGCACGCAATCATACATCATTCATAAAAATAGCACAGCATTCATACATCATCACGCAATCATGAAATACATCCCATAAGTGCAATCATAAAATCCATAGTCTAAATGATATATATATGTCAACCAAACCCAAAAGCACAGATCAATGAGGGGTAATGTTATGTCCGTTGCCACCGTCACATCCAGAAATGTTACACGCTGTCGATGGTGGCGTGGACGGACTGCCAGAAACTCCTCGAGGATGGCTACTCGTCGAACCCTAATTATGGACAAAGTTAAATATATATATTACATATATATAAGAAAATTTAAGCACTGCTAGTTATACGAAAGAATTACCACTTGTGGAGATGGTAGATGCATGTATGGTACAAAAGTCGGCGGTGGTGGAGGAGGCGAAGGAAGAGGTGGGAAATTAAATTTTGATCTAAGGGTAGCCGCTAACATTTCCTAAAAACCGATAATAGATCAAGTATCTTATAGCAACGAGAAGTGCACAACGACTTGAAAAATATCAAACTTGCATAGTACCTGACGCTGTCATTGTTGTGCGAAAAAAACCTTGCATGTACTCATGTTGTTGCGTTGCTGGGGCAGAACCGCTTGAATTATTCCGGCTCAAGTGTGCAGACCATCGCTATACAGGTGATATGATCTCAACGCACTTCAAACGGAACAACCCAATGGTCTGTCGGGTAACATCCCGATGAAACCACCGGATTTCGGATCGAACAAGCGTACCTCACACGAAGGCGAGTCCAGAGATACAATCACCGTCACATTTTTACAACATAGGCACAAGTAGTTATTACAAATCAGGTTATGATAGAGTACTGCAAATCTAACTAAAACAAATTTATACGGGTATTGTTCGAAAACTTCAAGTTTTAACGGACATTATTCAGAGATGGCAGCGGAAAGGAAACAACATCACGACTACACGTTGCAAAAGCAAGCACCATACTTAGCCCAAAGCATGGCGTCATTCCGAAGGGTCATTGTTCTGGCAGAACCGCGTGAATTATTCCGGCTCAAGTGCACTAGTCATCGCTATACAGCCGATACTAACTCAACGCACTTCAAACGTGTGACATCCCGGAAAAACTTACCAAAGAAATCATACGCTAAAAATATCATTTTCAGAAACCTTTTGTCGAAGCCCTAATTCCCCGGAACCCCGAACCGACACCCGAATCCGACCGCTGTCACCTCCCTCCTTTTTCTCCTCGCGCAGCGTGCGACCGTCGCGCGCGCTTGGCCGACCAGCCGCGGACGCCGCCGCGAAAATCGCCGGCGCGCGTCACTTTTTTCTTTTCCCTTTTTCTTTCTTCTTTTCCTTCCACCATTTCTTCCTTTCCTTTTCTTTTTCCCCATTTTCTTTTCTTTCTCCTTCTCTTTTCTTTTCCCTCCCCCTTTTCTTTTTCCTTTTCTTTCCCTCCCTTTTCTTTTCCTTCCTTTTCCCTAATCCTCCCTTCTCCTCCCTTCTCCTCTTTCCTTCCTCTGCTCCCGAGCGCCGGTCCTGCCCACGCCGCACATGAGTCCTGCCCCAGCCTCCCTCCGTGACGCGCATGCGCAACGCATGCCCGTGCGCCACGCCGCGCCGCCCGCCACTCGCACCCCTGCCCTGGCCCGCGCCTCGCCGCGCCGTGCGCGCACGCGCGCGCCCTCCCTTGCGAGTGGCCGCGCCGCCCGTCGCCAGCCGCACTACCGCCGCGCGCGCTGCCGCTTCCCCTGCCCCTGTGCCTCGCACTGCACCCACGTGCACCACACGTCGCTCCACGACGGCTGCAAGCGGCCGAACGCCATTAATGGTGCCCGCCGAGCTCGGCGACCGGCCACCACACAGCCCCTTCCTCCCCACCGCCTCGTTCCGCCTATAAATAGGCCCTCACCCCGCTCACCCTCCCCCACGGTCTCCACCGCCACCGCCCGCCGCCTTCCTAGCCCCCAACGCCGCCACGCCGAGCCGCCTAGCGCCGCCGCCGCCTGCTCCCGTGGGCACGCCCCCTCGCTCCATCCCGGTCCAAGGTGAGGCCGGGGATGGAACCCCCTTGCTCCCTTCTCCCTTTTGCCCCTACCCCCGGCTGCCGCCGCGCCCTAGGCCGCTGGAATCGGCCGGCGCAGGAGCTTCTCCCTCCCCTCCTCTGTTTCCCGTGGGGAGAAGAGGAAGAAGGGGCATTTTGCCCAAAAACCCCCCTCCCTTCCCTCTATTTCCTATAAGCCCCCCTTATGCGTCACCTTGCATAAAAGCCCCTCCACCTTTGTTTATTCAAGGAACTAACCCCCACCATGTGAACTTAATATCAAATAAACCCCTACCTCTTCCTAACGTGCCCCAAACATTTCTAGAAATTACAACCAAGTCCTTTCCACACCATATCTACTTACAAATAGGCCCTCGGACCCTTGTTTAGACCCTAGCACCCCGTTAACTTATCATTTTATGTACCAAACGATCTCCGATCGACCCGAAACTTTACCACGCCCTTTCTAGTATAGTTCTAACCATGCCATTAAGAAACCACCCAAGAATATTACCCCTATCTCCATAACTAAATTATTTTTGATTCAAGCTCAACGATAAAGCTTTTAGTTCTTTCGCTTGATTGTGTGCCTGTTTGCTTGCGTCGTAGGACACGGAGTGAACGAGGAAGGTCCCGACTGTGATCAAGCGAACGAGGACCAATTCTGCGACCCTGAACCCGAGGGACAGTGCTTCGATCAGGACCTCCCGCAAGGATTTGATGATGGCAAGTTCAATTCCGCCCTTTGATGCCTGTTTCTGTCCTAATCTTTATCAACACAATCCATTGGCCTGTTTTATAAAATTGCATGTGTTTTGTTTGCTAAAAACATGGTAGGATAGCCACCCCTTGATTTGTGATAACCATTCCTTGACCATCTGATTTTATAAAGAAAATGTGTGCGTGTGTGGGAGGGATAAAATTTGAATTTTTAAAGATGGGTTTAGACGGGATGGATGGCATTCTGTGTGATTTGCCGACTGGAGTGCTCGTGCCTGTGTGGCAGGGCGAGGAAGGGAGATATCCATCTCATCACCCCTAAGGACCGAGTTGATGTGTCATCTCACCTAGCTTCCTGTCGTGCAAACCACTTGACCGTTGTATGAGCAACGGCTTAGCATAAACCCCACTAGTTAGTCTGGTAGCCATTAGGAGAGCTGAGAGCAACGGGTGATCAAGGAGAAGGGATAAGCCCTGTGTGACTTATGTCCCGGTTAAACCTCGGAGACAGGTCGAATGACCCCTTGATGGATCCCGTGGTGGCTAGTCAGGTCTAGCTAAGGTGGGTAATGGCTTTGTTGGGATCTGCACCGACACTAAGGTGATCGTGCTGTGGTACCCCACCTGCGGGTAAAGTTGCACACCTCTGCAGAGTTAAAATCTATTCGAATAGCCGTGCCCACGGTATTGGGCAAGTTACGGTGTGGTCACATAACTAGTGTTTCTCTCTGGGAATGGTTGGACTAGTGTGGGTTGCTTGGAAAGTGTCCGGCAGTTGTGCCGTGCGCTACGGCGGACGGGGAGTCCGGTAGCAGCTTAAAACTTGGATCCTGTGTGGATCAACACCATGTGCTCCTTGGTACTTAAAAACTTGTTTTGAAAAAAAAATGTTTTTTTAAACGAACCTTTGCCTATGACTGAGTTTTCCGCAAATGAACCCTAATCTTATCCTTGGACTGTCCTGTGCATTAATTTCTGTTGTACCCCCCCCCCCCCCGTGGGTGTGATTGGACTTGCTGAGTACGTTTGTACTCACCCCACTCTTACTTTTTACAGCAGATGACCCAGACTACCTGCCCGAAGACGTCGAGTAGGGTTTCGTCCTGCACCCAGTCTTGCCTGTGGTTAGGGCCACCGCTGGAGTTCCGCATGACGCAAGACTCTGATGACCCTCTTTTCGTAGCTAGTGTAGTAGTGTGGGTTTTAGTTGTAATCCTCGCGATAGTGGCGCTTCACTGCCCATTGCCGCGTAGAGTTGTACGGTGATGTACCATCTGATGTAATAAAAGTGTTATCAGCCTCCTGGGACTGATAAAGCATCACTTTTAAGTCTTCCCTGATGGGAAGACGCTTCAGGTGGTATCAGAGCCGTAGGCTGGCCGTAGGACGAGACCCTAGAAACAAGACCTTTTTTTTAGGCCCCAGGACTGGTTCTGACTTAGCTCTTTTCCTGCGCAAACACTCACCACTGGTTCTTATCCTGTTCCAGATGGCTGACAATGGATGGGTTGACGAAATCTACCACGCAGAGCCCGGCCTTCCTAAGTTATTAATACTCAGCCTGGAACGCATCGGAGTTATGGAACCACCAGAGTATGTCTACCGAGAATACACCTCCAAGGGCACCCTTCGGTGCGACATGATGGTCTTTGTGGGAAAAAGCACCCGC
Source organism: Panicum hallii (assembly GCF_002211085.1). Taxonomy (NCBI): domain Eukaryota; kingdom Viridiplantae; phylum Streptophyta; class Magnoliopsida; order Poales; family Poaceae; genus Panicum; species Panicum hallii. The sequence continues at coordinate 41,709,102 of NC_038045.1, read as the reverse complement.
TACCCTGATGTGGACCCCTGGTTCATCTCCACCTCTGGCTTTCGCTTCCCTGACACCTACCGAAAGGTCGCCTGTAAAGCCCTGCGACGACTGCGTGTGATCTACAAGCACCACCTTCAGCGGACTCCTATGGGATTTTTCCCACCCACTGAAGGAAGAGGACGCACTTGGATTGCCCGGATGAGAGGACTCGGAAGAGAAGAAGAAGACCTAGAAGATACGGTCTCCCACCTATCCATCTACCTTACCGGCTTGGATGAACTCTACCGCGAACAGGCGGCACAACTGAAGCAACAAATCCATAGGGCAGAAAGAGCAACCCAAGAACTGGAAGAACAACGGATAAGGGCTGCACAAGCTGAGTATTCCTTAGCCGTCCTCCAAGCCCAGATGCAGGAATACGAAAACCGCAGAGAAATAAGTGGATGGATAGAGGAAGAAGAGGAACCCGAGGAAACCCATTGGGATAAAGGTACACAGACCGAGGATGAGGTGATGGATCGGTGCGTCCCATTAAAGAAGCGCCCTATCAGAATCGGGGAAGAATCCCCATGATAGGAGTAGCACTCCAAGCTAGGACCCTACCCTAATAACCACGTATCCATGGAAACTGTACCCCTCTGTGTTGCAATAATAAATGTTACCTACCCCCTTTTTTTTACCTGTGCAAGATTGTTTAACCTGTCCTTATTTCAGATGGCTGAGGAATGATGGACCCAGGGCAATTGCCATGCTGCACCTGGCTTTCCCAGCCTTTTGATCAACGCCCTGGAAAGCCTTAGCGTTACGGAACGCCCAAGGTACTACAGCAGAGAGTACGAACACCATGGTACCCTCCGCTGCAGGGTGATCCTGGTCATCGCTAGGAGCAACCGCTACCCCGACATCCAGCCATGGCGAGTGACTGCCACAGGGTTTAGGCACCAAGACACCTACCCCTTGTCCGTCAGAAAAGCACTCCGTTATTTATGCTAGATTTTTGAAAGACACCTCGCCCCCACACCAGTGAGGTTCTTCCCGCCGGCCATCAGAACCCCAGTTTGGGAAGCACGCATGAGAAGTCTGGAACGACGTCGCCATGAAGAAGGCCCTCTGTACCAAGTGGCTACTTATCTAGCCGCCTTGGACCAACTCTTTGATGAGCAAGCCAACCTTCTGAGAGAGCAGACCCATCGAGCTGAGCAAGCAGAGCTCGCAGTAAGACTGCAGCAGATCCGAGCCGCCCAAGCCGAGGCAAGGGCCGCAGCCGCGGTCAGCAGCGAAGCAGTCGCCCAAGAGAGCCTCAGGCAGGCCCGAGACCAGCGTATGCAAGAATGGACCCGAAGTGGAACACCAGTCCCGGCAATTGGAGAAGACCATGTTTTACTCGGGACACCCGTCATAGGATGGGGACCACTCTTTGGAAACACACAAGCCCCACCCGAGAACCCTAGAAGTTCTGCTGCCACCGTTGAAAGGGATGCTGCAGCGCAACCCTTGACAGATGGGAACCCAGAGGACGGCGAGCAAGGATTACTCACACTCCCCGCCCCGGAAGAAGGCATGCCTCGCGAGTAAAATAATCGGCGCCGCCCTAGTGATGTACCCCCCAGCCTCTTTTGCTTAAGTCGTGCCCTGAGGCATGACCCCGGACGAGTAGTACGAGATCTGGTTTTACCTCCAAGTTGTACCCCCTTGCAGTAATGAAGTTGTTTGTGCTTGTTGTGTGATGTTGTGTGCTGGTTTGTTGTGTGCTGTTTGTTTGTGTGGCTACAGGCAGGAGGTAAATTCTGCCTTATATAAGAATTAAACAACTTAAACATCACATAATCGTAGCCCCAATCTACCCAATCAATAGGTGACTCCCCGGAACGTCACGAGGGCCTCCCGTAGCCGGAACCCCGAAGCCGCTGGTACCGGAGCACAGCCTGTTGGACAAGATCTTCCTCAGGGAGAGCAGGAAGTAAGCCAGAACCGAGGAGAAAATCAAGGAGGAGAGCAACTACCACCACCCTCACCCCTCGGAGACCTGGCGCAGATAATCCACAACCAGACCCTGATACTGGAAACACTGGCCAATGCCCTCGTTAACCGGCAACCACGAGGGCAGAACATGAATGACAAGCTGACAGCCTTCCTAAGGACCAAGCCGCCCACCTTTGCCGGATCCTGCAACCCCTTGGATGCAGATGACTGGTTACGAGTAATTCAGAGGAAACTCGAACCGTTTGAATGTCAGGATCGAGACAAAGTCCTTCTAGCAGCCCACCAACTCACCGGAACCGCATTAGCTTGGTGGGAGAATTATTGTGCCGCAGCCGAGGATGCCTCTACCATCACTTGGAAGGAATTCGTGAGGGAGTTCCGCCGTTATCACATCCCTTCGGCCACCATGAAGCGCAAGGCGGATGAGTTCCATGCACTGCAACAAGGAAGCATGACGGTGGAAGAGTACACCCACCGGTTCATGGAGTTAGCCCGATATGCACCGGAGGAAGTGAACGACGATGACAAGAAACAAGACATGTTCAAGAAGGGACTAAACCCAGAACTCCGGACCTTGCTTACCCCTCAGATCTATCCTGACTTCAATACCCTGATGAACAAGGCTATCCTTACGGAAAGGGCCAAAACCGAAGAGAGGAAGGATAACAAACGCAAATTCCTGGAAAGTAAGGCCCGCCAACAGGACCGATTCCAAAAGCCGAGGAATTTCAGTTACACTGCGCCAAGATCTCAGGCCCCAATGCAGTATAGGACTCAGTCTCAAGTGACAGGACCACGAGCCCCTGACACACAGCCTAAGAGCCAGAGTACCATGAGGGCCCCGCAGAGGAATACAAGCCTGGTCGCCTCCGACAACAACAATGTTAAGGCCTGTTTTAACTGCCGTGAGACAGGGCATTTCATCGCAAATTGCCCTTATGCCAAGAATAAGCCGGCTACATCAGCCTTCTCCAACACGGTGAATGGACCCAGACCAGCCCTGACCGGTGCCAACCGAGTGCCCATCTACAACTACGACAATAGTCAACAGATGAAGCAGCCCCAGCAATCATTTGGACGAGCCCGCGTCAATCACATCGACGCGCAGGAGGCTCAAGAAGCTCAGGGCGTAGTGCTCGGTGAGTACCTAGTCAACTCAGCTCTGGCAACAGTACTATTTGATTCTGGAGCATCGCACTCATTCATATCCTCAAGTTTTGTGGAAAAACACAAAATACCTACAGTACTACTAAAAACACCCCTATTAACCCGGATGCCTAGAGGCGACATCAATTGTCAATTAGGTTGTCCACGGGTAAGGATCAATTTAAGTGGGGTAGAATTTCTAGCAGACTTGGTAGTACTTAAGTCTGGGGGAATACACGTGATCCTTGGAATGGACTGGTTAAGCCGACACAATGGTCTCATAGGCTGTACTGACAAAGTGGTACACCTAACAAACCCCGAAGGAGTACAAGTGATCTGCCATACCTGGGAAAGTGAGTTTAACCCGATGGTGTTTAGCATGGAAGCCAAGCCCTTAGAAGGAGTCCCGATAGTAAACGAATACCCAGACGTCTTCCCTGAAGAACTTCCTGGTATGCCACCAGACAGGGATATAGAGTTCGTCATTGACCTTATCCCTGGGACCTCCCCTATAGCCAAGAGACCCTATAGGATGGTGGCCTCCGAGTTGACGGAGTTAAAGAAGCAACTAGAAGAACTGCAACGAATTGGTTTCATCAGACCAAGCTCGTCGCCATGGGGAGCCCCAGTTTTGTTTGTCAAGAAGAAAGATGGGAGTATGAGATTGTGTGTAGATTACCGGGCCCTGAATGAGGTTACCATTAAGAATAAGTACCCCCTCCCCAGGATTGATGACCTTTTTGATCAGCTAAAAGGAGCCAAGTACTTTTCCAAGATCGACCTAAGGTCAGGATATTTTCAGCTCAAGATTAGAGCAAGTGACATCCCTAAGACAGCTTTTGTCACCCGTTACGGGCAGTTTGAGTTCACCGTAATGTCCTTCGGACTAACCAATGCCCCTGCCTATTTTATGAACCTCATGAATAAGGTATTCATGGACGAGCTAAATAATTTTGTCGTAGTCTTTATCGACGACATACTTGTCTACTCCAAGAGTATTCAGGAACATGAGCAACACCTGCGAGTAGTATTGGAAAAGCTGAGAATACATAGGCTATATGCCAAGTTTAGCAAGTGTGAATTCTGGCTGGAGAGAGTAGCTTTCCTTGGTCACATTCTGACCGCGGAAGGCGTAGCAGTGGACCCAGAGAAGGTCGAAGCAGTCTCCAACTGGCAGCGACCGACTAATGTTAGTGAAATCAGGAGTTTTCTTGGATTAGCTGGGTACTATCGGAGATTTATCGAGGGATTCTTCAAGATAGCCCGACCCATGACGGAACTTCTTAAGAAGGAGAAGAAGTTCGCCTGGACAGAATCTTGTGAAAGGAGTTTTCAAGAGTTGAAGCAAAGGTTGACAACCGCCCCAGTGCTGACCCTGCCGGACATTCATCGGGATTTTGTCATTTATTGTGACGCTTCCCGACAAGGATTAGGGTGTGTGCTGATGCAAGACGAGAAAGTCATTGCATATGCTTCCCGCCAACTTAGGACTCACGAGCAGAACTATCCGACCCATGATTTGGAATTTGCGGCCGTGGTGCATGCCCTTAAGATTTGGAGACACTACTTGATTGGAAATAAGTGTGAGATTTACACCGACCATAAAAGTCTGAAGTATATCTTCACCCAGCCGGATTTGAACTTAAGGCAGAGAAGATGGTTGGAGTTGGTTATGGACTACAATTTGGAAATCCATTATCACCCCGAAAAAGCGAACGTGGTAGCCGATGCCTTAAGCCGGAAATCCTATGGACCCAAAGATGACCATCTGTGCGAGGAAATGGCACGATTAAATGTGCACATTGTTCCTCGAGGTTCCAGTCATGTGCTGAACATCCAATCAACACTAGAGGATGGAATTAGAGAGGCTCAACACTTGGATCAGGAATTAATGAAGATCTGCAAACAAACTGGAGAAAACAAAGCGCCGGGTTTCAGAGTGGACGATAAGGGAACGTTGTGGTACGAGAATAGGATTTGTGTACCCCAGAATGGAGACTTCCGGCGGATAATCATGGACGAAGCCCATAACTCGGCCTACTCCATCCACCTAGGATCCACCAAGATGTATATGGACATAAGGCAAAAATATTGGTGGAATGGAATGAAGGCAGATATTGCACGATTTGTGGCCCATTGTGATACTTGTCAAAGGATCAAGGCCGAACATCAAAAGCCAGCAGGATTATTGCAACCCCTACCCATTCCGGTTTGGAAATGGGATGAGATAGGAATGGACTTTGTAGTGGGCCTACCTAGAACACAGAAGGGGCATGATTCTATATGGGTAATAGTGGACCGACTCACTAAATCGGCCCATTTCATACCCGTACGAACTAATTACGGTGGAGAAAGGCTGGCAAAGCTTTATGTGGAAAACATAGTCAAATTACATGGAGTGCCTAGCAGAATTGTCTCAGATAGAGGAACCCAATTCACCTCTAGGTTTTGGAAAAGCCTGCATCAAGCCATGGGCACCAAGTTAGATTTCAGCTCCGCATATCACCCACAGACGGATGGTCAAACCGAAAGGGTAAATCAGGTTATGGAAGATATGCTGAGAGCATGCGTCCTGACCTACGGAAAGGATTGGGAGCAGAGTCTGCCTTATGCAGAATTCTCGTACAACAATAGTTACCAAGTCAGCTTGGGTATGTCACCATTTGAAGCCCTCTATGGAAGGAAGTGCAAAACTCCCCTAATGTGGTCAGAAGTTGGAGAACGTGCCCTAGTAGGACCCGCGCTTATAAAAGAAGCAGAAGAAAAAATAGCGGAGATCCGCGAGAAGTTGAAAGCGGCTCAATCCCAACAAAAGAGCTACGCAGACAAGAAAAGGCGAGAAATAAGTTTCAACCCAGGAGATTTTGTTTATCTCAAGGTCTCACCTATTCGAGGGACCTGAAGGTTTCAAGTACAAGGAAAGCTAGCCCCTCGGTACATTGGACCGTACCAAGTTCTGAAGAAAGTCGGAGCCGTAGCATATCGATTGGAGCTACCAAGAGAAATGGCGGATATACACCCAGTGTTTCATGTCTCGCAACTCAGAAGGTGTTTGAGAGTACCCGAGGTAGAACACGTGCCAACAGAGGCAATAGACATGCAACCGGATCTGCGATACCAGGAGATACCGGTCAAGATTTTGGACACAGTCACTAGGAGGACAAGGAATTCCGAAGTACGAATCTGTAGAGTTCAGTGGAGCAGACATGGAGTAGAAGAAGCGACATGGGAACGCGAAGATGCCCTAAAGAAGGAGTTTCCCCATCTGTTTAGGAGCCAGCCGAATCTCGAGGACGAGATTCAGTTTAAGTGGGGTAGGTTTGTGACATCCCGGAAAAACTTACCAAAGAAATCATACGCTAAAAATATCTTTTTCAGAAACCTTTTGTCGAAGCCCTAATTCCCCGGAACCCCGAACCGACACCCGAATCCGACCGCTGTCACCTCCCTCCTTTTTCTCCTCGCGCAGCGTGCGACCGTCGCGCGCGCGTGGCCGACCAGCCGCGGTCGCCGCCGCGAAAATCGCCGGCGCGCGTCACTTTTTTCTTTTCCCTTTTTCTTTCTTCTTTTCCTTCCACCATTTCTTCCTTTCCTTTTCTTTTTCCCCATTTTCTTTTCTTTCTCCTTCTCATTTCTTTTCCCTCCCCCCTTTTATTTTTCCTTTTCTTCCCTCCCTTTTCTTTTCCTTCCTTTTCCCTCCTCCTCCCTTCTCCTCCCTTCTCCTCTTTCCTTCCTTTGCTCCCGAGCGCCGGTCCTGCCCACGCCGCGCACGAGTCCTGCCCCGGCCTCCCTCCGTGACGCGCACGCGCAACGCGTGGCCGTGCGCCACACCGCGCCGCCCGCTGCTCGCACCCCCGCCCTGGCCCGCGCCTCGCCGCGCCGTGCGCGCACGCGCGTGCCCTCCCCTGCGCGTGGCCGCGCCGACCGTCGCCAGCCGCACTACCGCCGCGCACGCTGCCGCTTCCCCTGCCCCTGTGCCTCGCACTGCACCCACGTGCACCACACGTCGCTCCACGGTGGCTGCAAACGGCCGAACGCCATTAATGGCGCCCGCCGAGCTCGGCGACCGGCCACCGCACAGCCCCCTCCTCCCCACCGGCTCGTTCCGCCTATAAATAGGCCCTCGCCCCGCTCACCCTCCCCCACAGTCTCCACCGCCACCGGCCGCCGCCTTCCTAGCCCCCAACGCTGCCACGCTGAGCCGCCTAGCGCCGCCGCCGCCTGCTCCCGTGGGCACGCCCCCTCGCTCCATCCCAGTCCAAGGTGAGGCCAGGGATGGAACCCCCTTGCTCCCTTCTCCCTTTTGCCCCTACCCCCGGCTGCCGCCGCGCCCTGGGCCGTCGGAATCGGCCGGCGCAGGAGCTTCTCCCCCCCTCCTCTGTTTCCCGTGGGGAGAAGAGGAAGAAGGGGCATTTTGCCCAAAAACCCCCCTCCCTTCCCTATATTTCCTATAAGCCCCCCCTTATGCGTCACCTTGCATAAAAGCCCCTTCACCTTTGTTTATTCAAGGAACTAACCCCCACCATGTGAACTTAATATCAAATAAACCCCTACCTCTTCCTAACGTGCCCCAAACATTTCTAGAAATTACGACCAAGTCCTCTCCACACCATATCTACTTACAAATAGGCCCTCGGACCCTTGTTTAGACCCTAGCACCCCGTTAACTTATCATTTTATGTACCAAACGATCTCCGATCGACCCGAAACTTTACCACGCCCTTTCTAGTATAGTTCTAACCATGCCATTAAGAAACCACCCGAGAATATTACCCCTATCTCCATAACTAAATTATTTTCGATTCAAGCTCAACGATAAAAGCTTTTAGTTCTTTCGCTTGATTGTGTGCCTGTTTGCTTGCGTCGTAGGACACGGAGTGAACGAGGAAGGTCCCGACTATGATCAAGCGAACGAGGACCAGTTCTGCGACCCCGAACCCGAGGGACAGTGCTTCGATCAGGACCTCCCGCAAGGATTTAATGATGGCAAGTTCAATTCCGCCCTTTGATGCCTGTTTCTGTCCTAATCTTTATCAACACAATCCATTGGCCTGTTTTATAAAATTGCATGTGTTTTGTTTGCTGAAAACATGGTAGGATAGCCACCCCTTGATTTGTGATAACCATTCCTTGACCATCTGATTTTATAAAGAAAATGTGTGCGTGTGTGGGAGGGATAAAATTTGAATTTTTAAAGATGGGTTTAGACGGGATGGATGGCATTCTGTGTGATTTGCCGACTGGAGTGCTCGTGCCTGTGTGGCAGGGCGAGGAAGGGAGATATCCATCTCGTCACCCCTAAGGACCGAGTTGATGTGTCATCTCACCTAGCTTCCTGTCGTGCAAACCACTTGACCGTTGTATGGGCAACGGCTTAGCATAAACCCCACTAGTTAGTCTGGTAGCCATCAGGAGAGCCGAGAGCAATGGGTGATCAAGGAGAAGGAATAAGCCCTGTGTGACTTATGCCCCGGTTAAACCTCAGAGCCAGGTCGAATGACCCCTTGATGTGTCTCGTGGTGGCTAGTCAGGTCTAGCTAAGGTAGTTAATGGCTTTGTTGGGATCTGCACCGACACTAAGGTGATCGTGCTGTGGTACCCCACCTGTGGGTAAAGTTGCACACCTCTGCAGAGTTAAAATCTATTCGAATAGCCGTGCCCACGGTATTGGGCAAGTTACGGTGTGGTCACATAACTAGTGTTTCTCTTTGGGAATGGTTGGACTAGTGTGGGTTGCTTGGAAAGTGTCCGGCAGTTGTGCCGTGCGCTACGGTGGACAGGGAGTCCGGTAGCAGCTTAAAACTTGGATTCTGTGTGGATCAACACCATGTGCCCCTTGGTACTTAAAAACTTGTTTTGAAAAAAATGTTTTTTTCTAAATGAACCTTCGCCTATGACTGAGTTTTCCGCAAATAAACCCTAACCTTATCCTTGGACTGTCCTGTGCATTAATTTCTGTTATAACCCCCCCCCCCCCCCCCGTGGGTGTGATTGGACTTGCTGAGTACGTTTGTACTCACCCCACTCTTACTTTTTATAGCAGATGACCCAGACTACCTGCCCGAAGACGTCGAGTAGGGTTTCATCCTGCACCCAGTCTTGCCTGTGGTTAGGGCCACCGCTGGAGTTCCGCATGATGGAAGACTCTGATGACCCTCTTTTCGTAGCTAGTGTAGTAGTGTGGGTTTTAGTTGTAATCCTCGCGATAGTGGCGCTTCACTGCCCATTGCCGCGTAGAGTTGTACGGTGATGTACCATCTGATGTAATAAAAGTGTTATCAGTCTCCTGAGACTGATAAAGCATCACTTTTAAGTCTTCCCTGATGGGGAGACGCTTCAAAACGGAACAACCCATTGGTCTGTCGGGTCTCCGCCCGATGCAACCACGGTTCAACAAGATCGAAGCAGGTCTACCTCGCACAAAGGCGAGTCCACAACCACACAATAACTCACCAACTTGTAATTACAGAATGTTAAACAATATTACAAACTGTTTCAGAGTTAAAGTAACTTATACAAATATTATTTAAAATGACAAGCTAAACAGCTTGTCCAGGTTCACAGCGGAAGAAAAATAAACTCGCGACTACACACGTCGCGAAGGTTGACACCATTCTCAGCCCAAGGCCTGGTGTCATTCTGGAGGGTCACTGCCAGCCGGGGACGGATCCCACTCCACGGAGCTGCCATACGGAATAGAAGTTGGCCATGCAGAACTATCCGTGGGGTTCTCGAAGGTCATACCGGAAAAATTCACTAGCAAGACTTAGTATGCTAATACTCAGCAAGGCTTACCCGGGATTAGGGTATACTTTGCCCATAGCTAAACTCATGAAGGCTTGAAAAGGTTCTGGGTTTAATTTCAGCTGAAAAGCAACAAAGAATATGAACTAACTTTCATATTTTAGCTGTCAGGTTTTAGTTTCGTTAATTATTCTAGGTTAGCACCTATACTAGATAAATAATGTAGAGATTAACATCCATCCAGGTTATTCCATAATGATTACTGTTCTTACTCTATGTGGCAGAAGGAATAAGCAGTCTCAATCTCCGCGAGAAACGGACGATTCTGAATCGAATTTCCAAACCCTGCAAGGCAAACCTAACTCACATGCTTGGAACACCCAACGATAGTTCCGAAGCAACTATTTGCCTTTCATTCCGACTCGTGGAACAGGGCCACCACAAGCGACTGTAGGACCGTACACACACCAATTGTGCAGGACATATGTCTGTAGCGCGACTACATGACCGTACTCCTGTCCGCTGCGCGGAACGTACTCCCGCACGTCGGTGCGTGATAAAAACCAAATTACGAGTGGTGGGAGGTATGTCCACTCCTTGGGTAGATTGGTTACTAGGCTTACCGCTTTACCATATTTCGCGGCATGTGGCTAGTATTTCGAAACGCTTAGTCACCACTACCACACACTGCGATCTTATCAACTTTTTATCAACACAGATGGGGTAACCTTTCCGAGTCATGATATTGCACATGACCTCGTCCATCATCCTTATAGTGATTGCAGAATAGTAAACATTCAACTCCTATATCGCGCAAGTGACAGGAAATCACCCGAGTTCTACCGGTTCTATTAGCAGAGCATTTAAGCGATAAGGACTCAGTTACAATACATTGGATTCCTAAGATTTATGTATCTAGGGTTTCATTTCAACTCCAAGACGTAATGCAAGATACATAATATGTAGGTAAAATTGTAATAAATTGAAATACTGGGTTATGCATCGGGGCTTGCCTTCTTGAGTGGGGTTGGGGGCAGGAGTGTCAAGGATTTCCGAACTTTGGTTTGGAGCTTCAGTTAGAGTCTCGGCGACGTTTATCGGGTCTTCAGAAAACCCTTGGTCTTGTTCCAGGACTAGCTCGCAGTCTCCATCATCGAGTGTTGTTGATTCTACATAATATGCAATTATTTAAGTGAGATGGTGCTTGAGTTAAAGATTTTATTTCACAATAAAGTTGCAATCCAATAAATTAACCAATATAAACTCATGAAGCAAGGGGGTTGGATCCTAACTACTATGTATACTTAAGTCATGGAATTACTTTGAAGTAATTGACAAGTTTGATTTTTAACACCCATAAAGATTCTAACGCTGAATTTTTGGTGGTTAAATTTATGTTCAATAGATAAGCTTATTGTGAATTTCTCTTAATTTTCTGTAAACAGAAACTAAAGCATTTGAATTTAAATTCAAATCTTAAGTTTAAATTCAAATCTTGAGCAAACAGAATTTTAAATTTTTGAAAATTTAATTATAAACTATTTATCAACATATTAGGTTTTGGTCAAAAGATCTAAACAGAAGAGCTTTAGGAATATGTTTAAATAAATTTAAACTATTCCCAATTTGATTTGCAAAAGTTTAAAGGAACTTAAATTACAAAGTTGTGCTAAGCATGAAATTTTTACACTAGCTCACTCATGATCTAAAGAAGCTATATACCAAAAAGCACAAGAAAATAAGCTATTATGTAAACATTATGCATAAGATACCCTTTTACTTTAGGTTTAAAATAAATCAAAAAGCAGTTAGTTTCGAGTCAAACTTTATTAACAAAAGTTGTAGATTTATTTTTCTAGATTCTAACAAAACTGGTTTTTCTACACGTTCCTATGAATTTTACAAGTTGATAGCTAACACTAGCTAGGGGTCTTGCAAAGAGGTCCTCAGTTTCTTGCATAGGGAACCCTAGAACAGGAACAGAAATTGCAAAAGAGCCCTCGACAGCTCTCGACGGTGGCCGACGGTTCTGGTCGACGTGTTCTCGCCGGCGGCGAGGGTTTGGCCGGGTAAGAACCGGTCCTATACGACCTCCAGAACCTACTGAGTCTAAGGGTGGGTGATGTGCTCGAGGAGCAGCGGTGGAGCATGGCCGGCGATGATGGATGGCGGCGGCCGTGACGGCGTGCATGTGTTCCCGATGAGGGGCTGCAAACAGGGATAGAGGGGGCGCGCATGAGCTTTGCAGGAGTGCGGGGATGCTTTTCCCGTACCCAATTTGGTCAGAGACGGCGCAGAAGTGAGTGATCGACGGTGGGGCGGTTCGGGTTCTCACCGGTGGTGATGGCGGCGCGGCGTTCTGTCGTCGGGGTGCCCGAGGGCGGTGGAGAAGTAGCTGGAGAGCTTCTAAAGGTCGGTGTGGTGCTGCTGGTGCTCCTAGTTGGGGTCAAGAGGCTCTGCAATAGCGGGGCAACGGTGAGGCCGAACGGGCGGCGGAACAGCAGCTCGTCGGCGTCGTGGTCCAGCTATTCCAGTGGAAGAACTTGAAATTGGTTAGCTCGGTGAGCTTCGGTGGGTCGTGGGGGTGCTGTTTGTGCTTCGGATCAGGGATGGGGAGCAACGGTGGCGGCTGTCGATGGTGAGCCGAAGCCGCGGAGGAGGTCCGGTGAGAGGTGGTGGTCGGAGCAAGAGGGAACGAGTGAAATGTGTGTGTGCAAACGCAAGAGCGAGTGTGCTAGGAGCTCCAGGATGCGCTCGGAGTCTAAAAGAAAATGTGGCTGCGTGGGAGCAGGAGCTGGCACGCCGGCAGCACGCGTGGCGGCACGGGCAGCGGCGGTGCGACATGGGGGAAGCAGGGGCGGGCCAGCGGGGGGTCGGGAAGGCGGCGCAAGGTAGGGGAGGGCACGTGGCTTGGTGCAGAGCGGTGCTAAGGCGGCGGTGCGTGGCACATGGCTGGCAGGAGCGGTGGTGGCGCGTCGGGCAGAGTAACAGAGGAGGGAGAGGGAAGGTAGACGAAGGAGGACCGGGTTGTAAATTTCAGAAAGGACAGGGACCCCACTGTAATGTCTTGGTAACTTTCAAACCAGAGCTCAAATGGAAATGGACCCAAAAGAAAAAGTGTAGGGTTTATCTAAATCTACAACTTTGCTTTAAGGTTCATTGGCATAAGAGTTAAGGATTTGGAATTAATATAAAACTTAGCAAAGTTTCTAAACTTTATATAAATCCTATTTAAAAACTACACTACATTTATATCCTAGGTGTAGTTTCACCTATATTTACGATTTAAATGCAAGTTTTTGACTTTTTCAAAACAACCCTCATACATTTAAATTCTACCTTCCATACTTACCCATTTAACACTAAAGGACCTTTATTAATTTATAATTATATAAACAAACCTTTTTCCTTATCATTTAAACTTTGAACACACTTTCACCACATTTTGCACACAATTTCATAGTAAAATCTAGTATGTAACAATACTAAGTACCTGAATGTCACAATTGCCGACCGGAGACGGATCCCATTCCACGGACCAGCCAGGCGGTAAAGTGCAGGGCCAAGGGGAACTAGCAACTGAGTCCTCGAATGACATACCTGAAAATTACATTACTAGCAAGACTGAGTATACTAATACTCAGCAAGGCTTATCCGTCAATTGGGTATACTTAGCCCATAACTAGACCATGAGAGGTTGGAAGGCTCTAGGTTTCTTTTGCTGAAAAACAACAAAGAGTATGTCCTTATTTCCATATTTTAGCTTTCGGATTCTAGTTCAATTAACCATTCTAAGTGAGCATCTATACCACACAAGCAAGGTAGGTATTAAAGCATACATCAATATTGTTCCATCAGCTGTTGCTCTTGTTACTCTATGTGGCAGAAGTATCAAGCAGTCTCAATCACCACGAGAAACGGACGATTCCTGAATCGAATTTCATAACCTTGCAAGGGATCCTAACTCACACGCTCAGAAATTTTCCTTTCCAGGCAACCATTCCCCTCATATTCCGGGTCGTGGATCAGCGCCACCACAAGCTACTGCAGGACCATACGCATATCCAATGTGCAGGACGTACGTCTACAGCGCGACTGTATGACCGTACTCCCGTCTGCTATGCAGAACGTACTCCCACACGTCGGTGCGTGTAAACATAAACCAAAATTCGAGTGGTGGGGGATATGTCCACTTGCCGAGCCAATCAGGTACTAGGCTTACCATGTACCATATTTACGTTATGTGGCTAGTACTTTCAAAGGCTTGACCACCACTACCATACACTGTAGCCTTATAGTGATTGCAGAAAAGTAAACAATCAACTCCTATATCGTGCGAGTGACAGAAAATCACTCAACTTCTGCCGGTCCTATTAGCACACTATTTACTCCATAAGGACTCAGAAATATTACATAGGTTCCTAGGTTTCATGCAACTAGGGTTTCATAACAACTTCTAGAACTTAATGCACAATATAGATATATAACAATATAAGTGTATAATTTAAAATACTGGGTTATGCACCAGGGCTTGCTTTCACTGGTGAGGCTGGGGTCACTGATGTCAGTATCTTCCGAACCTTGGTTCGGGGCTTCGGAAAGATCCTCGGTGACGTTTACTTGAGCTTCAGAAATACCCTCGTCGGTGTGACACTCAGGTACTTAGTATTGTCACCCACTAGATTTTGGTATGTAGTTGTGTGCAAAATGTGGTGAAAGTGTGTTTGAAAATTTAAATGATAAGAAAAAGGGGGTGTTTTATATAATTATAAATTAATAAAGGTCCTTTAGTGTTAAATAGATGAGAATGGGAAGTGGAATCCAAATACATAAAGGTTGTTTTGGCAAAAGTCAAAAACTTGTGTTTAAATCGCAAATATAGGTGAAACTACACATAGGATGTATATGTAGTGTAGTTTTTAAATAGGATTTATATAAAGTTTAGAAACTTTGCTAAGTTTTATAGTAGTTTCAAATCTGTTGCTCTTCTGCTAAGTTGTAGATTTTGAAAAACCCTACACTTTTGCTTTTGGGCCCATCTTCATTTGAGCTCTAGTTTGAAAGTTACTTGAACATTACAGTGGAGTCCCTATGTTTTTGGGGTTTTGCTTTTCAGTCCTCCTTCGTCTACCTCCCCTCCCCCTCCTCTGCTCCTCTGCCCGACGCGCCGCCATCGCTTCTGCCGGCCATGTGCCGCGCACCGCCGCCCCCGCGCTGCTCAGAGCTGAGCCACGTGCCGCCTCAGCCTAGAGCCACCGCCCCCCCAAGCCACGCTGGCCTTTCCCCGCCGTGCCACGCCGCCCGGCCGTCTGCCCGAGCCGCTCTTCGCCGCCGCTCGCCGTTGCTGCGACCCGATTAGCGCCACCTCCTGCTCCCTGCAGATCCCACGCGTTGCTCCCTGGCCGACCACCGCCTTACCTCTCCCTGCTGCCGTCCTCCGCGCGTGCCACGCCAACCCCGCCGCTACCCGAGCTCCGCCACGGTCGCCACGCGTGCCGTCGATCCCTAACATTGCCTCTCGCCCGCTGTGTTCTCTTTAGCAACTTAAAGCACGTCTTGAGCCCCCACTGCATCCTGTCTTCTGCTCCTGCAACCAAAATTTCACCGCCATTCCTTTCTCCCGACCCCGCGCCACACCGGACCTCCGCCGCCACCACTGCCCACCGTCGTCAGCCGCCCTCGCTACCTCCGAGCTCCAATCCAGTTCTACCAGAGCACCGCAGTGACTCGCTGGTGCTCCCAAGCCCATCCAATTTCATTTTCCCCCGCCCAACCATCACCACCCACAGCGCAGGTGAGCTCCAAGCTCCGCCGCCGCTCGGCCTCCCGTCGACTACTTCCCCGCCACTCTCCGACATCCCAGCTTGTAGAACACCACGCGGCCATCACCAACGGTAAGAACCCGAGCCGCCCCACCGTCAAGCACCACCTTCTGCCCCGTCTCCAACCAAATTGGGCACGGGAAAAGCATCCCCGCACTCCCGCGAAGCTCATGCGCGCCCCCTCCGTCCCTGTTCGCCGGCCCCTCGCCGGGAACATGAGCACGCCGCCACGGCTGCTGCCAATCCTCGCCGCCGGCCATGCTCCACCACTGTTCCTCGAGCACATCACCCACCCCTAGACTCAGTAGGTTCTGGAGGTCGTATAGGACCGGTTCTTCCCCGGCCAAACCCTCACCGCCGGCGAGAACGCCATGGACAGAGCCGCAGGTCGCCGTCGAGAGCCGGCAAGGGCGTATCTGTGATTTCTTTTTCTGTTCTAGGGGTCTGTGCAAGTAACCGAGGGCCTCTTTGCAAGTCTCTAGTTTAGTGTTAGCTGTCAACTTGTAAAATTTATAGAAAATTGTACAAAAATCCAAAAATTGCCAAACTAGTTTTATTAGAAACTAGAATTCAGGATCTACAACATTTATTAATAAAGTTTGGTTTGAAACTAAATTATTTAAATCTTATTTTAAACTTAAAGTAAAAGGGTATCTTATGCATAAATTTTGCATACTAGCTTATATTCTTGTGATTTTTGGTATGTAGCTTCTTTAGGTCATGTGTGAGCTAGTGTAAAAATTTAATACTTAGTGCTATTTTGTAGTTTAAGTTCCCTTAAATTCTTGCAATTCAAATTTAAAGTCGTTTGAATTTATTTAAGCATGTTCCTAAGGCTTTTCTATTTAGATCTTTTTACCATAACCTAATTTGATGATAATGGGTTCATAATTAAATTTCCAAGAATTTATAATTCTGTTTACTCAGGAGTTGAATTTAAACTTGAAATTTGAATTCAAATTCAAATATTTTAGTTTCGGTTTTCAGAAAATTATGAAAAACTCCATATGCTTATTTATTGAAAATAAATTTAACCATAAAAATCCATGGTCAGAATCTTTATGGTTTTCAAAATAAAAATCAAACTTATCCAATTACTTCAAAGTAATTCCATGAATTAAGTGTAAATAGTAGTTTGGGATCCAACCCCCTTGCTTCATGAGTTTATTTTTGTTAAATTATTGGATTGCAACTTTATTGTGAAATAAAAATCTTTAATTCAAGCACCATCCCACTTAAATAATTGCATATCATGTAGAATCAACGACACTCGACGACGGAGACTACGAGCTAGTCCTGGAACAAGACCAAGGGTTTTCTGAAGACCCGATAAACATCGCCGAGACTCTAACTGAAGCTCCGAACCAAAGTTCAGAAATCCTTGACACTCCTGCCCCCAACCCCACTCCAGAAGGCAAGCCCCGATGCATACCCCAGTATTTCAATTTATTACAATTTTACTTATATATTATATAGCTTGCATTATGTCTAGGAGTTGAAATGAAACCCTAGATGCATAAATCCTAGGAATCCAATGTATTGTACCCGAGTCCTTATCGCATAGATGCTCCGCTAGTAGGACCGGCAGAAGTCGAGTGATTTCCTATCACTCGCGCGAGATAGGAGTTGAATGTTTACTATTCTGCAACCACTATAATGATCATGGACGGAATCATGTGCAATATCATGACTTGGAAGGTTACCCCATCTTTGTTGATAAAAGTTGATAAGGTCGCAGTGTGTGGTAGTGGTGGCTAAGCGTTTGAAAGTACTAGCCACATGCCGCGAAATATGGTAAAGTGGTAAGCCTAGTAACCAATCAGCCCGAGGAGTGGACATACCTCCCACCACTCGTAATTTGGTTTTTCTCACGCACCGACGTGCAGGAGTATGTTCCGTGCAGCGGACAGGAGTACGGTCATGTAGTCGCGCTATAGACGTATGTCCTGCACAATTGGTGTGCGTACGGTCCTACAGTTGCTTGTGGTGGCCCTGTTCCATGAGTCGGAATGAAAGGCAAACAGTTGCTTCGGAACTATCGTTGGATGTTCCAAGCGTGTGAGTTAGGTTTGCCTTGCAAGGTTTGGAAAATTCGATTCAGAATCGTCCATTTCTCACGGAGATTGAGACTGCTTATTCTTTCTGCCACATAGAGTAAGAAGTGTAACTATTGATGGAATAATTTTGAGGAATGTTAATCTCTACCTTGCTTATCTAGTGTAGGTGCTTACCTAGAATGACTAACAAGTCAAATTTGAAAGCTAAAATTTGAAAGTAGATCATACTCTTTGTTGCTTTTCAGCTGAAATTAAACCCAGAACCTTTTCAATGCCTTCATGAGTCTAGTTACCTGGCCAAGTATACCATGAAGCGGCTACGTCTTGCTGAGTATTAGCATACTCAGTCTTACTAATGAATTTTTTAGGTCTGACCTTCGAGAACCCCACGGATAGTCCTGCATGGCCAACTTCTGTTCCGTATGGCTGGTCCGTGGAGTGGGATCCGTCCCCGGCTGGCAGTGACGCTCCTGAGTGACACCAAACTTTGGGCTGAGTACGGTGTCAACCTTCGCGACGTGCGTAGTCGCGTGTTTATTTTCCTTCCGCTGTGAACTTGGACAAGCTGTGTAGCTTGTCGTGTTAAACACTGTTTGTATAAGTTTACATTAAGTTTGAAAAAGATTTGTAATAATATTTGCATTTCTGTAAATTAAAAGTTAATGAGCTCTGCTGTGATTGTAAACTCGCCTTCGTGCGAGGTAAACCTGCTTCGATCCTGTTGAACCGTGGTTGTATCGAGCGGAGACCCGACAGACCAATGGGTTGTTCCGTTTGAAGTGCGTTGAGTTAATATCGGCTGTATGGCGATGGTTAGCGCACTTGAGCCAGAATAATTCAGGCGGTTCTGCCACAGTCGGGTTCTGGGATTAGCTCGTAGGTACCATCGGCGAGTGTCGTCAAATCTACATGATATGCAATGATTTGAAGAAAATGGTTATTATTTTAATATTTTGTTTTCACGATAAAGTTGCAATCCAACAAGAATACATTTAATACATCACTTCAAGACTTAACTAATTTGTACAAACAACAAAAAGATTTGAAAAAAATAAACTTAAGTAGAGTTTCTGGTGTAGAAACTTTGTTCAAAACGGCTATTTGGTGAAGGTTACTATAGAGCCAATCGGATCTACTTTACAGCATGTCTTTCAGATAGCTTGTCTAGCTGATTGGGGTGTGCATCGGTTCGCCTTAGCCGATCTATGCATCGGTGTAACTAGTCGATCGTGTATGCATCGGAATATTCCGATCTGTCGATTCTGCATTGGTTGTGTTTAGCCGATACTTGCTTGAGGTGTTAACCTAGGTAACTACTTGAGCGCGCATCGGCCCGATTTTTCTTTGGCAAAAATAGCCAATAGAAGTGTAGCCGATCGATTCCTAGTATTTTACAGAAAAGACCCTAGAAAGAAATAGAGGCTTGCAATTTGGGTCCCTAATCGACTTGAACAGAAGAAGTCGAGCGGCGGCGATCAAAATCCGACGAGGAGGCTCACTGGCGGCGAGGGGAAAGTGGGGAAAGAGGTTCAGGAGCTCACGGCGGACTTGGGTGTGGCTGGAATCGTAGAAGGGAAGCTCGGAGGCAGCGGTTCGACTAAGGGCAGAGCCGGCGCGGCGAGGTTCCGAGGGCGGCAGCGGTGTTCCGGCGACCGGAGTGCAGGAAGGCGAAAGGGAATTCGTTAGGGAGCTTCGGCATGGAGATGTGGTGCTGGTGGTGCTCTTGGCGAGGTAGGAGAAGGGGTGGAACTTCGGTTCGACTAGAAATAGGACGGCGGCGGGGAGTGAGATCGCCGG
Source organism: Panicum hallii (assembly GCF_002211085.1). NCBI lineage: Eukaryota > Viridiplantae > Streptophyta > Magnoliopsida > Poales > Poaceae > Panicum > Panicum hallii. The sequence goes on along the minus strand of NC_038045.1, from coordinate 41,689,571 downwards.
CGCGGCGTTCTGTGCTGCGCCCGCACGGGAGGAGGAAGAAGAGCGGGTCAGGAAGGGGTAGTGAGATGCAGCGGTGTTGGTGGAGCACGAAATTGGAGAGGAGGAGCGGCGAAGGTGGCTGACGGCGGTGGACAGAGGAGCTCCGGCGAAGTAGTCGAGCGGAGAAGAAAAAAGAACAGGAATGCGGTGCGCGCGAGGGAATAGAAGAAGGGAGAAGTTCACTAAGTGTGTTCCAAAGCTAAAAAGAGGCGCGTGGGCGGGTGGCAAGTAGCTGCTGGCGGTCGACGGCGCGCGTGGCGGCTCGGGCGGGCAACGGCGCGACGCGTCCGCGCGAGGAGCCAGCGGGGTCGAGCGAGCGGCGGGCGGGCGAGCCGGGGGCCAGGTGGCGCAGGAAGAGCGGTGAGGGGGCAGCTGGTAGCCGGGGGAAACACCGGCGATGGGCAGCAGGCGGCGCTGCAGAGAAACAGAGAAGGGGAAGCAGGAGGAAGAAGATGAGGACCTGTTCGTAAATTTTGAAAAACTTCAAGGAGTTCACTGTAAAGTAAAATTTTCTTCCAAACCATAGCTCTAATGAAAATATGCCCAAAATCAAAAGTGTAGAGCTTAAAAAGATCTACCACTTTTCTTTAGGGTCCAACTTCAAAAGAGTTAGGGTTTTGAAATTATTTTTAAAAGCCAACAAATCATTCAATTTCAAATAAATCCAAAATAAATTTTACCTTTTCAATGAAGCCTTAGAGTATTTACACTTCTTACAGTGGTTAAAGATTAAAAACTTACATTTGCAAATCAACCCTTCATACATTTTTGAAATTACCTCCCATTTACACACAATTTACAAAAAAAACTTTAATTTTTCCAATATTACAGAAATACCCTTTAACGTGTATTTACGTTTTTAAAGACATTCATTAAAACAAACACAAACTTCACACTAACAAGCATAACTTCATACTAGAAATTAGTGTGCCTAGCTCCTAAGTACCTAAAATGTCACACTTGCCCACTCCTCTTGCCTCTGCATCGCCTCTCTATGCTGCCTTATCTCCTCCTGCAGTCGACTTTCCCTTTCGTAGCCCTAAAAACTCCGAGAGGACTGAGTAGACCTTGCCTCACTCAAAGCACCACTTGTATCAATAACGAATACGCCATGCTTCTTCCCTCCCCCACTTGAGTATAAGGCACCGACATCCACATCACTCCTCCTCCAATCGTACTCCTCCCCATGACATGCCACTATTTCATCACCATATCTCATCTACCATTCAAGCAAGCAATAGTAAGATAATATTCGAATCATCGCTTAATTGAAATCAAATTAATTTACTAACTAGAGTCTGTGTGGCATTCTCACTGCAAAGCAACTCTGGCTGTGTAGGATCTGCGCCGTGGTGGCCTCGAATATATGTCTCAATATAGCTTGGGGCCACCCCACTTTATGCCTCCTACCAAAGAAGAAATTGTGATATTGCAAGTAAGTACATAATAATCAAATTGAAATAATAAACACCTACCATTCGATGAGCCAAACGAAGGTGTCCATCGACCCCATATATTTGTATAACCCGTGGTCTTGCTTGACGATTAGCTCTATTCATCTTGAATTTTTCCACAAAACTGGGTGAGGCCCAATAAGCACAAAGTGCTCACCAAGCATCCGGATACTTTCTCAATCAAGGCAAACCGCCAATATCAACTTGAAGATACTCATCCTCTTGGAGATATATTTCAGAAGCGCCTAGTTTCTTGTTCATATCTTGCTGCTTTATTTTCTTGTAGTATAAGCAAACATACTGTATACGAGCATTGGACATCATGTCCCTATCCACCTTCGTCGCTGCCTTGTCAAACATAGAACGAGCCCTAGCTTGTAAGCACTGCTCCTGCTCCTCCATCAAACGATACCTCTCCTAAACAGGAAAATAAATTAGTTAGACAACTTATAAATGAATCAAATAGATAGTTATACAAGTTATGATAAAAATAGTACTCAGAACTCATTCCAAACCCTCACTACAGTCGTGACGCCCTGATCATCTGATTGCAGCTCATAGTGCTTCCACTTCAATGCAGGCTGAAGCACACCTCCAATTGTGACCATTCCTAGGTAGTGAAACCGACAAAGTGTTCCTAATGTTGCATTCACATGTCTTAACCTATTTCTTCCCTCCCAACAAATATCATCCCACTGCCTACAATTAGAACATGATACTCGTCATGTTTCTTACTAGTATGCAGCAGCTGTTTTAGCAGGCTCCCGGTATTTTCGTTGGCCAGGGGGGCGACGAAAAAACTGGAGCGTATCCAGGGGCGACGAAAAAACTGGAGCGTATCCAGTATTTTCGTCGGCTAGGGAAGCCGACGAAACTAACTACCATATTTTCGTCGGTCCACAAGGCCGACGAAACGAACTGTATCTTTTTCGTCGGTTGTGCTGGCCGATGAAAATATGGTGTGTATTTTCGTCGGCTGACTTGGCCGACGAAAAGATATTTATTTTCGTCAACAACCGACAAAAATGCATTCATTTTCATCAATTTTATTCCGTGGGTCTATTTTCGTCGGCGACCGATGAATATATGTATTTTCGACGGTTTTCTACCTATTTTCGGCGGTTTCTTTCCCCGACGAAATTAAGCTATTTTCTCGTAGTGGGTTTCGGTCGAGTTGTTGTCCCGACGCGTAGCACGTGCTCAACGAATTGCCTGAGCAGCCAGTTCTTTACTTGGGTTGACTGGGAGAAAGCCGTCCTGTCGCCAGGCAGAAAATATATAGATCGGCCGGCCGAAATGCATTTCACTTTGGCCACTTCTATGGGATGAGCTATAAGCCTATTAAACCTCATGTTTTCTCCTTTGGGTCTTTGATTTCCAGCTTGTTTTTTGTGGTGCATTCAAGTGCTTCCTTTAAATCATTTCTGTGTTTTGAATTTTATAGATCCTATCTAGCTGCTCCAGTACAATCAGTCCATCAAGAATTTAACTGCTTATCCTTTCTAATAGATATAGATATAGATATAGATATAGAAAATTACATGATTCGAACTTGACTAGTGACTACTGAGCACACAATTTGGTGGTACATGCCAAATATTCCTTGGCTGGAGCATCGTAAAGTCAAAGTGTCAACTGCTGTCTTCAAGATTAGAGTATCCTTTGTGCAGACATTTTATGATTATTTACAACAGTTGACATAATGATATGTACAGACTCTAGAACCATTTACAAGATCTGATAGCATAACCCATGCATTGAAGCATATATTTATTTAAAAAAAAACCATGAACTCGGAAGAAACAGAGACTTGACCGATTATTTTCTTTTTCAGAATCCCTGCGCTAAATATTATGACAGTAGGAATAAGAATTTCAGTGGATTCCATACCATAAGTTAATCAGGCCTACTAACTACAATATGATATGGCCCTGGGTATGACATCTATCTATTATCATCTTCCACTTGAGAGGCTGGACGTCATGCAACTACTGCCAACTGCGGACGGCAATGATGAATACTGGTCAAAACCTTCATTTTGCATCAGGCCCAACACGCTGAAACTTAAGTTTGTTGGCGTCAACTCTGGGAGTGGCATCTCACCATTGAGGTATTGTATGACTTGACGCATACTAGGCCTTACATTGCAAAATGGATGTGCACACAGCAAACCAAGATTTAAAGCCAGGCTGACCTCATGAGAGTTGTAGTTGCCTTGTAACCTACTGTCAAGTGTGTATGTGAGTGATCCTTTGTGCCAATGCTCGACAACCCAATCAACTAAGATCTGTGAACTATCATCTGCATGACTATTGATAGGCCTTTGCCCGCAGGTTACTTCAAGAATGAAAATGCCAAATGCATAGACATCTGTCAGAGTCGTTGCCTTACCAGTGCGGGCCAGTTCTGGGGCTAGATACCCCATTGTACCAACCACATGTGTTGTTTGCAGATCAGTGCCATGATCATACAATCTTGCAAGACCAAAGTCACCTAGGCGTCCATTCATCTCACTGTCAAGGAGCACGTTGCTTGCCTTGATATCTCGATGAATTACGACTTTCTCCCACCTCTCATGGAGATAGAATAGGCCAGATGCTACACCTTTGATGATCTGAAACCTTTGAGTCCAATTCAGAGTGGGTTTGTCCTCTTCACAATGTAAATACTTATCAAGACTTCCATTTGACATATATTCATATACCAATAAGAGTTCTCCTTTTCTTCTGCAATAACCTAGAAGCTGGACAAGATTCCGATGTCGGAGGCGTCCAATACTGACAATCTCAGCAACAAACTCCTTTATTCCCTGCTTTGACTCGTGGGACACTCTCTTTACAGCAACCTCTGATTTCGTGACAGAGAGCAGACCTCTATACACCTTCCCAAATCCTCCTAGGCCAAGTAGATTCTTATTGTTAAATCCATCTGTAGCATTGAACAAATCCTTGTATGAAAATCGGTGTGGACCAAACTCAGCTTCCCAATCTTCATTTATCTCAGCATACTTCATTCTCCTCCGCACCAATAGAATTACAGTTGTTCCAACAAGGAAGATGAATATAGCTGTGGCTATTGGTAGGATAATCTCAAGCAACTTGGACCGAGGTTTTGGGCCAACATGAGGCAGCTTTGGCAACTTGGTAATATCAATCAAGGGAGCAGGACGGTTTATGCCCAAGCTCCAGCCGGTTACACAATATAGTGAATTGATTGGACCAGTTGATGCTGAGAAACCGATGTAGGATGGATCTTCCAGCACTGTGGATAGGTTGTAGGCAGCTGACAGTAGTGGTCTGGATGGTTTAGGTAATCTTAGTGGAGCCAACGTCACGTTGATCTGTGTGGTATCTCCATCATAGTCCACCCATACTTGCATTTCTTTGTGGCTAACCATGGATAAGTTTTTCAACATACCATTGTTGTCATCATAGAAGGCAGCTGGTCTTGATTGAATTGAGGTGAGACTATTGATGTTGATTCCGATATGGTTGTCATCGATGTCATTGAACTCTGTATTTTGGCTACTATCAAGCTCCACTGCAAATATATGATTACTTTTACCATCACTTGTTTTGTTGAGGAGACCTAAGTATTGGGAGGTCTGTGCACCTGAGAAATCCTTGGTCGGAGAGATCAGGAAAGTCATTCCGTCGGTACATTGATCAGAGTAGATGGGGACCATGCCGAACACAAAGGTAACTGAGAAAGACTGCACCACCTCACCAGGGGACTTGCGGAATCGCCATGGAGTTCGATAGAATGCATGGCCTTTAATGTGAACTGTGTGATTTGTCAGCTCAAGGACGCCGTCTGGTGTAATAGTGGCTGCTCCGTCGAGGTCGAGGTTACTCCTGGAGAAGCCGGAGTAGACGAACTGGTCCTCAACAGTGGCTGTGGTGGAGGATATAACGCTTAAGGCCAGGGAGAAGAGTATCTTTAAAAGGAAGGATAGACGCACCATGCCAGGCATGCCTGCGACTGTGAACTCGACAAGATGCAGGAATGGGTGCGTCCAGAAGAGTATAGACAGTGGGAGGTATTTATTGTGTTTGTGTACTGTTCTGTGGTCTGTAATTTATTTGCAGCAAGACGGCAGCTTTTAGCCACCAATAGTCAGTCGCCTGTGGAGCTTTCATGTTAGTTGCTGTTCTGCGGTGTTATTATCTTAATTGAGCAAATGTTATTACGTTGTCATTGGCAGCATGTTCTGTCTGTTAGTATAAGCATGAATTAGTCTTATGTTGAAAAGGTGCTAATCAGTCGTTTGAATAAAACAAATGCATTCTATACCATTCAACACTTCTGCAGATAAAATAAACACTGCCAGCTATGGTTGGTGTGGCATATAAAATCTCTTCTCCCTCATTTTTTCTGCTGATTAAGAAGCTTTGGTCAAGCGAAATGTCAGAGATGACGGTGATTTTTATACTAACTCTACACATTCAATTTACACCCCATTCAATTCTTCTGCAACTACGATTGGTGTACCATGCTAAACATTTATAGCTAGAAAAATTGCTATCTTCTCAATATTTTAAGTCAATTGAATCCAATGGGAAATTTTCCTATGGAACCCTTTGCTTGAGCCAAGAAATAAACATCTATATATAATTCCTATGAAATCCCTTTGAGATGTGTTGTTCCATAGGAATTTGGAAGAGTTTCTAGCATGATCCAACATCTTTGGAATTTTTATGTGTCTATCTCTCTCATCACTGATTCATGTTTTTGCTTCATCCAAATGACCAGTCAAAGTAATCCTGTGTCTTCTCAATTTATATTAGATGGAGTAAAGAAGCAAGGGGCGCTCTAATCCTTTCTTACTCCTATTCCTCAATTTTGATGATCTGTGTTTCAAAAATAAGGCCCTGAGATGCTTAGGTCAAGTGAAATGCAGAATTAATCCTGAAACCTGCATAAAACTAGCACAAGGAAATTAAAAGTCGAACTAGTATAGAATTAATTCATCGAAGATGCATACATGTGTGAACCTAAATATCTGTATGCCAAAGCTTCAATTGGTTACTTAACATTGAAATGGCCCAATGATGCATCAACTATGGTCGTCGAGGCCTAGTTAAATCAATGAGATCTTGGCAAGATTGCATTGATTAGGTCTTTGCTTTTCTATGTCCAGATTCGAAAAATTGTTTTGCCAGGTGGAAATAGGGGTCCATCCATCACTGCCTAGACTAAGAATTGTTCTACACTTCTTCGTAGTTAATAAAATTGTGGTGGTTTCAGCTTCAGCATTTCTCTCTTGATTGGTAACAGGAAATAACATATCAATTTGTGTGGATTGTTATTCAATTAGGAATAACTGGATGACAAGAGTAATCCATGAGAAGTCCAGATGAGCGATAGCAAAGCCATGGAAATTATTGTCGCATGTAAAGCAAAGTATATATTGAGCTCAAGAATCCTCTTGGATGGTATGAGCGCAAGAACCTCAGGAGAGACACAATATAATAGACTGGAGGAGTGAAGTCAAGGAATGCTCCTCTCGCATTGGTCTGAATGACTACAAAATGTTCAGTGACATGATTGGACCAGCAGATGAATTCATTTGCCGTGTTAGATAGTTTCATGCTGCCAGTTGGTGCATGAAGTCAGTACCTTCCCCAATGCAAAACATATTTTATCAGCCTTGGTAGGTATTTTGAGCAGACTGGTCCTGAAGGCCTCTCGGAAATCCTATTACTGCTGGAACTACTAGTTGTTTTTTGTTTTCCATGATGCTTCTGGTGGTGTGACATACACACGATGATTACTGAAGAACTTGTTTCAGAGCGTGATTAATTTGTGATCCTAAATAATTCTGTTTCATTCCAATGTATGAAAACATTTTAATGGATAAGCCACGTAATGGTTTTAATTTATTTTTTTCTTTGACAGAACATTGGTAAGTTGATTCATTCATGTAGATATTATGTTTCTATTTCAAATGTGAAAAGAGGAAGCCTCTTGGGCCTTGTTCTCTTATCAATCAGTCCATTTGTATGGTTTGGCTTCCTCAAAAAACCCTGTTGATCAAACTGAATGCATATTGCATAAGTTGATTAGTCAACCAGGCCACCCCCTTAGCTAGAAACCTCAAGGAATCCCAAGGGTGTAAGGCCGATTAGAGTTCTTAGATCTGTGATGACTCTGCCCCAAACCATCAGCACAAGAGCTAGTTCGTCCTTTCCTTCTGGCTCCATCTTTCCCCCTTTTTCAATTATCAGTTCTTTAGCTACAGCTGATAGCTCGCGCATTGACAAGCTTATATCTGAATGTTCTAGCCAAGCTTTCCGAGGGATTTGGTAGAGAAGAATCTGTTATTTTTTCTTGTCTAGAGCTTGTGTTCATGGTTATTTGAGAAGAAATGGACGAGAGCAGGTCTGAGCCTTGGGGATGGAGAGAAGGGGCAATTTGCACATTGTACAATAAAACAGAGGTACGTAGCTAGTAGGTGCTAATTTGCTGGTTTGACGAATCCTAAATATGCATTATTTGCATTACCTTTCCATGACCTTTCCCATGCATGTAGCACTAACAAGAAGACGAGGTGTGTAGTACTCCGTATGTGCTAATTTCTTCATGTACAAAGCTATCACAAAGAAAAATGTCGTGGGGTAGCAATCTGATTTTCTTGTACATCGACAGAGCATCGATCAATAGTATCTACAGTAGAATCCTCTACTGCGAAACATTATTACAAAAGAAGTGACTCATGGAAGTTATCGCCATGTATATTTGTTGTATATACATCCTTAGGGCATCGCATTATATATTTGAGTATTTGACCCAGATTTTAGTGTGCGAGAAGAGCAAGCGGTGAAGACAGCAAGGTTACTTCGTCATCTTCCATCAAGAGAGAAGGATATTGAACCGACGTCCATCATCGTTGGTGATGGGTACAATGACACTATGGATGAGCCAAAACGTCCTTCATTCTTCATTAAGGCCAACATATGAAAGCTGAAGTGTGCTGGTAGTAGCTCTGGTAGTGGCACATCACCCTCGAGATACTGCAAAACTTGCCGCATCTTCGGTCTTGCATCTGGAAATGGATGAGAGCACAGCAACCCTAACTTCAATGCAAGGAATGCCTCATCAATATCATAGTTACCTTGGAGTTTGGTATCCACTGAATCAAGGAGTGAATCTTTATTCCAGTTCTGAATCACCCAATCGATCAACATGACCTGGTGGTTGTGGGTGTCTTCAGTCAATGCCTTTCTTCCACAGGTAACCTCAAGAATGAAAATACCAAAGGCAAACACATCAGTTAGAGTAGTTGCCTTGCCTCTGTGTACTAGCTCTGGGGCTAGGTATCCTATTGTGCCAACAACATGTGTAGTTTGTGGGTCGGTGCCATGATCATACAATTTAGCGAGGCCGAAATCTCCGAGTCGTCCATTCATCTCTTTGTCAAGAAGCACATTGTTTGGCTTGACATCGCGATGGATGACCACTTTGTCCCATTCCTCATGGAGGTAGAGCAAGCCTGACGCAATTGCTTTGATAATTTTAAACCTTTGTCCCCAATCTAAGGTGGACCTCCTCTCCTCACCGTACAAGTACTTGTCAAGACTTCCATTCTCCATATACTCATACACTAGAAGGAGTTCACCTTTTCGCCTACAATACCCAAATAATTTCACAACATTCTTGTGTTGAAGATGCCCCATACTTACCACTTCAGCAACAAATTGTTTTATTCCCTGCTTCGAGTTGTACGATACCCTCTTTACTGCAACCTCTGATTTTGATGTGGAAAGAACTCCCTTGTACACCCTTCCAAACCCACCTACCCCTATCAAATTCTTGGAACTAAATCCTTTGGTGGCAAAATATAAATCTTTGTAAGCAAATCGGTGTGGACCATACTCAACCTCCCAATCTTCGTGTACCTCCTTATATCTAAGATGTCTCCTCACAAGTATAACAGCTATAGTGCCAATAGCTAATACCAAAACTGCAGACGCAATTGGTAGAATGATCTCTAAGAGTTTAGATGGAGGTCTTGGGCCAAGATAAGGTAATTTGGGTAGTTTGGTGGAGTCGATTGTTGGAGCAGGACTATTCATGCCAAAACTCCATCCAAGCACACAGTGATGCCCTGTGGATAAGCCTGTCGAAGACGAGAAGCCAATGTATGATTGTTCTTTGAGAACTGTCGAGAGGTTGAAGGTTAAAGAGAGGAGTGGCCTCACAGGTTTTTCCATGCCAAGAGGAGCTAAGGTCACACTAATCTGTGTTGTGTTTCCATCATACTCTACCCAAGTTTGGATTGGCCCACTTCCAATGAGGGATAGGTTTGTGAACGTGCTGTTCTTACCGTTATTGTAGAAACCAGCTGGGTGGGATCTCAGAGAGTTGAGGCTGTTGATGTCGATGCCAACATGGTTGTTGTCGATGTCCCCAAACTCGGTATTTAGGATGGTGTCAAACTCAATGGCAAAGATTTGGTTGATCGAACTGCCATTGTTTGTGGAGTTGATGAGCCCCAAAAATTGGAGTGGAAAAGCTTCAGTGAAATCATTGCTTGGGCCAATGAAGAAGGCAAAGCCATGGCCCCTTATGTCGCCAAATGAAGAGAGGATACCAAACACAAAGGAGGTAGAGAAGGATTGCACCATGCCATCAGGGGACAGGCGGAAGCGCAGTGGAGACGGGTAAACTGCATGGCCCTTGATCCGGGCTGTATCATTTGTCAGCTCGATTACGCCGGTCGACGTGATTCTAGCTGCGCCGTCTAGGGTGAGGTTGCTGTTGGTGAAGCCAGCGTAGACGAATTGCCCGTGGTCATTACCGGTGCTTAATTCTGGTATAAACCCTACAACTAGGATGGGGACGACAGACAAAATGAGCTTCATGCTGGTAGTGGTCATGGCTGGAGTCGATTTGTGTTTAGCAGATCACCAAATGCGTAAATTTATAGTCTGCCAAGAAACCCAATTCCTGCAAGAAATACGACCTAGTCTGCTGGAGCATCTCCATCATAACAAACAAAATTCATGGAAATTCAAGTCACGATGCGGAAGGAGTTGGCGGTCTTCTTGGGCTGGCATCAAAGACACCTGGGTGCAAGGGATTCAACAACGTCTGAATCATTTGTCAGCACGACATTGACTAATTACTGAGTTTAGTCTCGCAGACATTACTTGCAGTTTTAATGGGTTGCAGATCTGAAAAGTTGCTGGGTGGGTATGTCGAAATATTAGTATATACTCGAAAGAAGGATTTTATTATACATGTTATAAAGAGAAGGATTTTATTATACATGTTATAAAGAGAACAAATTTATACATATATATCTTATCTTCTCTTGACAATAGACTTTCTGAGTATATTTTGCTACCATAGAAACTTTTATACATCCACGATTTTTTCGGGGCCGGGGATATTTGTAGCCCACATAATATCGACTAATAAACCATAATAATACTGGCTGTTTCAACACATACTTTATGGTGGATGCAATGAATCTAATCTGATGCTCTAGATGTGATGTTTTTTTTGTATAACCTGGTCATCAGTTTGACTTAGGACAAAGTGAAGTATAATTTGAAATGCAAGGAGTAGAATAGTAGGTTAATAAATACTGGAAGCGCATCTTCTACATGTTTATTTTTTTCACCAATTATGACGACACGTCTTTTGTTTTTTGTGAATTAATTTTTCACATAACCAGAAGCTGCCATGTCCACATCTTTCATTATTCTTAGGATCTCGACCGGCAAACTGATTGGTTATCTATTTGACCTTTTGTTTTCAAAGGATCTATTTGACTTTTCATCTGTGCAGATTCTATGGTTCTCTTTCCGGTACAACCACCGTTGGAAGCATTCGAGTGCCCGACGATGAAGCATGGACTTACGGGCATCCACAAAATAGTACTACTACATATTCGATAGGTTTGGTACAGTGGTGAGATAAAATTATAGACATAAATTGACCAAATAATATTAAATGTCGAAGGATTATGCTCAGTGCACATACATTCTGAGAACTAATGAAATATATGCCTGTCATCCTCTTTCAAACAAAAGTCATGAAAATATGTGGGCATACACCAAATGACACAAGTGAATAATGCGGGATAGAATTGTACCCAGGTGAATTCAAGTATCCAACCTAACGCTCTGAGGCAACACAAACAGCGTACCCTCTCTAAATAAGCCTCCATCTTGAATTTGTAGGGTGGAATAAAAAAATCACACTCTAGCAGATCCTCTACTAAAGCCTCAATTTTGGGAAGGTCTCTGAATCTCTTCCTCCGCCCTCTATTTCTGGACGGTCTCTGGGGAATCCTCTATCCACTGACAAAAAGAAGATGAGATTTAGAAGCCACTGCTGGACTTGAGGTTAAAAAACTAGTCTAAAAAATAGTGGGAGCCGTTACTTCTGATTTGAGGGCCATTGCTGGAGATGCTCTTACACTTTTACAAAAAAATTATATCGGGATATTGATGGTTATGCAAGTCTCAATGGGACACTATAAGAAAAATGAACTTTCGTCGTGCATGTTAGTACCGGAAATAATTTGTTTCCGGTACTAAAGCTGCTACAGAGCCATTTTAGTACCGGGTCCAAATTTGAAAGCCCCTAGGCCATTTTAGTATCGGGCCAAGACATCGACCGGTACTAAATATCATTATTTAGTACCGGATTGTGTGTTGGCCCGATAGTAAAATAGCGCGTCCATTTAGTACCGGTCAATGACACCACACGGTACTAAATGGCATTTAGTACCGGTTGGTGTCTTAGCCCGTTACTAAATGGTCCGCCCACGGATTACTTCAAATGGAAAGCATCTCCCATCCAGTCACATGTGATGCGTTGGTGGGGTGGTAAGGAAGCTACATGCAAGACCGGAGGTTCGAATCCTTGAGGCCATGCATGCGCATTTACGCGTGACAAAGTCGCGTGTGCGGTTCGTAATATTTTTTTTTTATTTTTCTAGGTGGCGCGTTTAGTACCGGTTGCTGCAACCTATAGAATGCAGTCCTCCATTTAGTACCGGCTAGGCGGTACCGGTCAGCCTGACCGGTACTAAACGAACCCTATGCCCAATACTAGTGGTAGTTTGTCTAGCATTGGGGGTTCCATCAAAAATTTCATGAGCATTGAATAACATACCACATCAGCTTGGCAGTATTATTATAAGAAGAGACGAGGGAGAGATTCATGAGATGAGAGAGAAGTTTTATCCCCATAAAACCCAACCAGCACAGTTACCAAGTTCTTAGTCTTGATAACTATACAATAAAATTCTTCACTGAGACCTACCTTAGCCACCTCTAATGAGATTCTTTCATCCCCACATTGATTACTTCAGCGGTGGGATGAGGTCACGCCTCTTGAGACACTACTAGAAAACATGCCCTTAGTACCGGTCGAAAACCGGCTTTGGTCCCGGTTCTTCAACCGGTACTAAGAAAACGAGACTGAAAGTCTTGGCCTAGGACACTGGGTATTGTATCCGGTGCCTAAGGCCACCTTTGGTACCAGTTGGGCAAACCAACCGGTACCAAACAGGCCGCCACGCTAACGCAAGCTGGCAGCCCCTTTGGTACCGGTTGGTCTTTCCAACCCGTACCAAAGGTTTCTCTCTTTTTTCCAAAGCCTGTTTTATTTCAATTGTTTATTACTATTTATGCTTGTAGAATTACTATGCGTACCCAAGCTATACGCTACTATACATCCTTTAGTCGCGTTTATGTGAAAATAGTGTATGAAAATAACTAAATATCATTGACAATCATGTAATTAAGTTATGTAGACATAATAATATTTACAAATGTCATGATTACAAGCACCGGAAATTATTGTAACGAGCAATTGTTTTTGTCTCGACTACAAATTCTAAGCCCCTCATGACGTCGATAGGGATGCTCTAGGGACCAGATGGCCATCGTGGTAGAACTCACATTTAGGATCTATGATCTCAATCAAAATGAATCCTATGAGCTGCTCTGATATGGCCACGATCCTATCCACATGGAGAACTTCATCCTTGATTCGCATCATCTATCATTTTATAAAAATAAAGCTTGGTATATCAATTCTTCGTGATAGTATAATTAGAAACATATTTATGAATGGTTTGTACCTACTCTTAGATCCTCCGTCGTAGCCCTCCCAAAATTGATTAGAGTGTGCATGTAATCACATACGTAGTACCCACACCAATTATTTTCTACCTTTTGACTCGAACGCTAAAAAAATAAAGTGGTTATAATTGTATGCGTATATAGAATAGTAAATAAAAATAAAGTAGTTATAATTGTATGCGTATACAGAATAGTAAATGAGATATGCAAAGAGTAGCGGACCCGCATACCGGGAAGTCCATTTTAACATCCAATTCGTTCTTAAAATCACCATTTTGCTTTTTCACAAAAGCTCTCCACACCCTGTGCATTAGAAGGAAAGGTAAATGTTCGAAGATTAATCGATCCCAAAATAGTTGTGTTTTGTGCAAAATAAACTTACCTGTTCAATGGGTCTAAGAAGTGTTTGATTTTCTCCTTTTTGTATCGCTTGAGTCATACACTATAACTCTACTAGTCTCTATGCAGGGTACGAGCAAAATCCAATGGAAGGTGCACATATAGATATACAAGTATATATATATATATAGTGTTAGCCTAAACGGTAAACGCTAACATCGGTCGTCTGCCATTTAGCTATTTATTTGGACTAAACGACTATTTAAACGGATTAAACGGTCATTAAACAGGGTAAACGGCTGATTAAACGGACACGACTAGCCACTGTGTAGCATTTACTTGGCGTGTACGCGGGCTAAACGGCCGTATAGACGAACAGTGATATATATATACACACACACATCATTAAAGTTAATATTTATTTAGTAACAGAAAAGAGTTATGAGTCGATATATAGGGTTTGTAATATTATTGCATTAGGGCTTGGTACATGTTTGTACACGTTTGCTTATAGTCATCTAGTAAATTTTTCTGATTGATAAGCATGGGAAGCATGAAACCCATCCGATGCTCCCATCCTTCTTTTCGGTACTTTTGAAGCTCCATTCTACATGATACAATATAAATTAGATTGTACATAAAGAATAGAGCGTTGATTAATAAAACATAACAATGTAAAGATTGGTCGACACTTACAGAAACATGAGAGATATTGTTTTAGAGTTTAAGGGTGCCATTCCATAGTTTTAGAGCTCAGGGAACCAAAAAAGTAGAATCCGAGCCTCTCAAGATGAGAAAAACAAGCGCTGAGAACTAAAAGACAGCACTGAAGCAACTGAAGAAACTAAATCTAAAAAACGCTCCCTACTCCTGGCAGGAAAAAAGGACATTTCATTCAGATAGCAACACCAGGTCGCCACATCAGGCAGATAGCATCACCAGGTCACCATCATCTTTCAGCATGTCTTCTTTGTAGAGCTTCCGCAGATCTTCAAGTAGTTTCTCTATGTCCCAGGAGAACTCATTTAGTCTCCAAGTTGACAGTGAGGAGGGCGCAATGCCTCTAGAAATGTGCAGACACAAGAGAGATGTAGTGGGCGTCTTGACGGTATATGGCATGCACATGTTCAAAGTCAATCCAGAAGTCATCATCCCCATGGAAGAAATCATGATGGCGATACTTAACTCCAAACGTGTACTGGCCAGCCTTCGAACGTTCCATGTACAATTTATGGAATGCGCGCATCTGCGTGGGTAGGTTGATGAACTCCTCATCAGTGACGAAGGGTTTTTCATGCTCATATGGATGAATAGCAACGGAGGCAATTGGGAGTTCATCATCTTGCTCGGTTGCCTGCTCAATGGTAAAATCCGTTTCTTCCAAAAATTTCGTCATGTGTTGGTCTTTCTGCGTCGTCACCCGGAGGGGCTCAATTTTTTTTGTTGTGTGCGTAGCTGAGGAACAGCCTTGCCACTTTGCCTCATTCTCTGGAGGGCCCTTATCAGCATTCGATCGTAGTCTGAGGGTAGTTTTACTGGTCTCTTGGCAATGTTTCTCAAGCAATTGTAGAACTTTTCTGCCTCGATTGAATCAACTGGCACCCTCTTCTCTGGTACTTTAGGTTTGAAATGTTCTGTCAACTCATGGCTCATTTGCTCCGCCAGTTCCTCATCGATCATCGCCTAAGCTAATTTATTCTTAGGGCCTATTTTCTTTACGACAATCCTTTGCTTCTTGGGGGTTCCAGCTGGTGGGAGGGATGAGGTCTGTTTTTTTCCTTTGGCCGGTGCTGGAGGAGTCGGAGTACTCCTGGCCCTTGGCGGAGATGATGGTGAGGGAGCCCGTGGTGGCGGAGATGATGGTGAGGGAGCCCGTGGTGGCGGAGATGAAAGACCACCAAAGTCGCAATCATCATCATTGTCTGAGCCTGGCAGCGAAGGAGGATCCACCAAAGTTGGGAATGTTCTGTCCACCTTTCTCCTCTAGGACCCATCACCGGAGTGTCTCAACATATTGTCTTGCTTCCTCATTTCTTTATGCCATCGCATCAACTTTGCATTGGTTTTGTTCATGAACACATATTTGAAACGTGGTATTATAGGAAAATACCACACCACCTTGGCAGGCATTCTCTTCTTGGAACTTACCCCCTCAACATCGCCTGGATCATCTTTAGGGATCTTATACCGACATGCTTTGCATACCTGACATGCATCCAAATTTCCATACTCCTCACTAAGATACAGGATGTTAGTCATTAGGATATGCATATATCTTCTGTGCTTCCAATCCTAGAGGACAAACAGCAGGTCTTGCCTCGTACATTGTTTCGGGCAATGTGTTACCCTAATAAAGTAGGTTTTTTATAAGTTTCAACAACTCCACAAATCCCTTATCAGACAAACCGTTTGATGCCTTCCATTGCAACAATTCCAATGCGATACCCAACTTTTTGTGCTCTTGTTTGCAATCTGGGAACAACAATGTTTTGTAGCCCTCCAACATACGCTTCAAATCCCTAAATTCCTTTTCAGTTTCTGTTATCGCCATAATTTGACTCGGCCAAGGGATGGGCCGAGAGCAACATGGGCTGAAGGAAATCATTGTAATGGTCTGCAAATCGGCTTCTGTGCGAACATGTTAAGGGCCAGGATGGCCGTGTATCTAAGGATAGTTTAAATATAGTAAGTTAGAGATTGTATCGTAATGAGCTAGGGTTAGTTAGAAAGATCAAGTCTCCGGACTATAAATATGTATCGTGAGATTTAATAAATCAATCAATCAAACATTCACAACAAACTCTCGGCGCATCGCCACCCCTTCCCCAAGGGCTTTCTCCAGGTAATCGACATGCTGCTCCGATCATGTTCTGCATGATCGGAGCAGCGTCACGTTTATCTGTTTATCTTTGTGTTTCTTGTACTGAACCGTTTTTGATGGTGAGTAACACTAGTTATCTTGAACGATTATGATGCTGCATTGGTTTTGAATAGTAAATCCATGTTTTGCTTACTGTTCATAATTGTTTAGCTGCACTTGTATGTAATCTCAGGTGCAAGAGCAGCACCTCGCTCTGTTATTGCTTAGTAGATCTAATCTGTTATGGTAGTTCTTTGTGTTAAAAGGAATTGGTTTAACATCCGTATGATTAGGCCCTTCAAACGGGTTGAATGTTCTGGCTGCATGTTTGGTGCCTTATGGTAACCCAACGAGGGATTGTTTCGGGAATCGACTTGTTGGTTGGTTTTAGGCCTCTCTTCGGGTTACTGTATTGCTATCTTTCATGTTCGTTAGGCTTAACCACGCGTAGGATGTTCCGGTCATACGGCAAAAGCTTTTACCATCGTAGATTGGGTTAGCTTGGCAATTACAGAGCATGCTTTATCTTTTCTATCGGATTCGTACAAAGCGTTCACATGTTAGTAGATCTGATCTGTTAAACGTGGCAATCGGCTTCTTGTAGCCGATTCTGAAAGGTACCCGAAGGTCCGACCTAGTACAATGACTCCGTCGGCTTCTTTAGCTGATCTCGGGAGTCGTTGTAAGAGCCAATCATGGCTCGGACTAATGTTTGATATGGCTGTGCATGCAGGAAAGTAGCTGACGAACGACTTCTACACCTTACTGATTGGGTATAGGTCAGGTGGCACGCCTAGCACTTCACCAAGCCAGGGCGTGTGCTGGACTTCTGGGCCATTGACCGAGGGACCGGGACCCACCAGCAGTCCTGGAAGCCTCCCGGCTCCTCGTGTTGCCTGTCGCTGCTCGCCGGTGGGTTTTGACCGACAACACATTCTGGCACGCCCGGTGGGACCTCGTTGACTTCATCGGCTTCATCGACTACTTCATCGGCTTCATCGACTACTTCATCGACTTCATCAACTACTTCATCGACTTCATCGACTACTTCGTCGTCCACATGGACTGCTTCGTTGACTATTTCGACTACATCGACTACAACCGATTGCATCGTTTTCTTCGGCTACATCGACTCCCATTGTCAAGATGCCGAACGAGAACCTGATTACTTATGAAGAGTTGTCTGAAGAGCATAAGCAGAGGTATGATGAAATAAAGGCTGCTTTTGAGGCCGATCTCATCGGCTCGTTTGAAAGGACCCGTCACCACGGCATCAGGTGGAAGGGATTTTCATCTGAAGGAGCACTCGACAAAGTGGATCTGTCTACTCCTATGGAAGAACGTACGCGAGCTCTCTGCCAGGAAGTCAACTACATGGTGGCTCACTCATTACGTCGGCATTCTGAGAGTTTCGTGAACACCCTCGAGCGCGTTGTGGTGCGCGTGGTGCAAGAAATTATGAAACACCAGTACTCTCCAACAGGACCTGCTTTAGGGAGTCACAAAGGGGAGTTACCTTCTCAATCCAGACCACCAGTGCCTTATGCATTTGCAGCCCCAGAGCAACATAATTCTCCAGCATATGTCATATACAATGTGGGAGGTGACCCTGCTGATCACCAGTTCTTCAGCGAACCCCCCAAGGAGGTTCCGCATGGATATGTTTGCGCGTATATACCAGATGGTGGTAACCCGACGCAACCCACGCAGAGAGCAACTGGAGGAACATCTGCAGTCGATGCCGACAAACAGGCATGGCTGGCTACTTATGCAACAAGGCCGAGTCATGAAGGTACGCACTCAACCCCAGGAGTTCATACAGTGGATCAAATTAGTGCCATTTTGAGAGATCAATTTGGTATTCTCCCCCAAGAAGGCGAGCGATTGGCTACACCAAGCCATATCCAAGTGACTACGACCTGATTCCTCTGCCGCCCAAGTATCGGCTACCTGAGTTCACCAAATTCAGCGGAGCAGAAGGATCCAGCTCCATAGAACACGTAAGCCGATATCTAGCGCAGCTGGGGATGATTTCGGTGTCGGATCCATTGCGAGTAAGGTTCTTCTCGCGGTCTCTCACAGGGCCGGCTTTTGGATGGTACACATCATTGGGCCCTGATTCTATCCGCACTTGGAAGCAGCTAGAAGAACAATTTCATATACAATATCATTCAGAAGCTGCAGCGGCTGGGATTACTGATTTAGCATAGGGCCACCAGAAACGGGGAGAAACAGTGGTGGAATACATCCAGCGTTTCAGGGAAGTCAAGAATCGATGCTACTCGATTCGAATTTTAGAGAAGGAGGCAATTGAATTGGCAACTTTGGGATTGGTAAAACCGATCAGAGATCTGGTTTTCCAGCTGGAGTTCAACTCTTTGGCTCATTTGGTACAGAAAATGACAGTATACGAGCAACGCCACCCAGAGTTATACCAAGACAAGTTCAAATGTCAAGTAGTAATGGTTGACGCTGAAGATTCTGAAGATTCTGAGGATGACCAGGAGATCGCAGCTGTGGAGTGGGCACGGGGGGCAAAGCCTGTGCCCTGCAAGAGGGTGAAACAACAGGGTCCTTTAAAAGGATTTTATTTTGATGTAAGCAAAGTCGAACAGATATTCGACTTACTCCTGAAGGAGAAGCAATTGAAGTTCCCTAAAGGTTTCAAAATCCCAATAGCCCAGGAGCTCCAGGAGAGGTCATACTGCAAGTGGCATAACTCTTTCACCCATGGTACCAATGACTGCAAGGAACTCCGGCGACAGATACAATCGGCTATTGAGCAAGGCCGATTAATCTTGGGATAGTACGCCATGAAGGTTGATACTCAACCATTCCCGAACGTAAATATGGTGGAAGGGTACGACTGATCAAGGCATCATCAGCTGGATTTCATGCTCGGTATTAACATGGCAGGGCATGCATCACGTCAGCATACAAGGAGGCAAGAGGCCGATTCCCGTGATCGGCCCCAAAAAGAAGAAAAAGACTATATCACCGAAGAACAGGTCAGGCACGTCAGGAATCAATGACCAGTTTCTTCTCATCTTCTGAGAAAATACCAGTACTAGTATCAAATGCATCTCCAACGAGAAACTGAAGAAGAAGAGTACGAGCGACGCACTGGGAAACACCTCAGGAAGCGAGAGGATACACAGGATCATTGGCATTGCCCGTTCTTCAAATACTGTTGGGATTCTGGTATGAAAAGACTACCTACCCTTGAGGATTGCCCAGAATGCAATTCTCAGAAGCAAGATACAAGAAGCGCCTCAGTTTTTCAACGTTTGGGACCAGGACAGCCCCGCCGTGGACAAGCCGAGTCAACACGCACAGGGGGAAATTCAGAAGATGATGAGGACAAGTATCACCGACCACGCTGGTGCCCTGATGGGCTCAATCGGTCCCAGAAGCGGAGGGTGCAGCGGCTACGCAGCCTGGAAGAAGCCGAGGCCCAATACTTGGAAACACTAAGGAAGGCGCAGCCGGATTTGGCGGAGAAAGTTCACTGCCCCCAAAAGGCAGAGGCCAGTTCTTCCAAGAAGGTATGGCGACCCAAGAAGTCGAAAGCCGATGTGAAGACATCGGCTGACGCACATATGGTGTTTGTTCTCCCTGTAGAGTTTCATGCACCAGGACATGAGGAGGTGCCAGTGGCTGAGCTCGACTTGGGGCCACGACCAGTCATATTCGAGAAGCCCCGAGAAAAGAATTACAGGCACCTGAAGGCTTTATATCTCAAGGGGTACATAAATGGCCAGCCTGTCAGAAGGATGCTAGTCGATACAGGAGCGGCGGTTAATATAATGCCATATTCAGTGCTGCGTAAGTTGGGGCATTCTGTTGGGGACTTGATCAAAACCAACATCACGCTAAGTGACTTCAATGGACAAACTTCGGAGGCGCAAGGAGTCCTCAGCGTGGATTTGACGGTAGGAGGTAAAACTGTTCCTACATCATTTTTTGTGGTCAACAGCAAGGGCTCATACACCATTCTGCTTGGGAGATATTGGATCCATGCTAATTGCTGTATCCCTTCTACAATGCACGAGTGTCTGATTCAATGGGACGGAGATGAAGTAGAAGTGGTCCACGCGGATGATTCTGTTGAAGTTTCACATGCCGCCATGAGTGTCTGGGACGCGGAGGACCAGGATCCGATCTTAGGGATTAGCTTGGAGGGCTGCGACCGCGTGGAAGCTACAAAAAATGGGGTGAGGCTAGTCTTATCCACTGGCCTTATAGAGTAGATGGGAAAATAACAGGAAAGGCCAATCCCTGCGATCGGCCCCCAAAAAATAGAATCGAGTTGTTTTTGTCATCCATGTTACATTGTGATAATGATTGCAGAGAGGCCCGCTCGAGCAGCCGGCCATGTGATTGTAAAATAATACACATTAATGCAAAGAACAAGTCGGCCGATCCCTGCGATTGGCTAAATCCTTCTGCTTCATATTCGTTGTTTATTTGCAGTGTCGACTTGATGGATGAAGGGAAACTAGGATACGGGTTTACATCTGCTGATGAGCTGGAAGAAGTCGATATTGGTCCTGGGGATAAGCCAAAGGCCAACATTTATCAGCAAGAAGTTAAATCCAGAATTACGAGAGGTAATGATAGTACTGCTGAAAGAATATACGGACTGTTTTGCCAGGGATTACACAGAGATGCCCGGGTTGGATAGAAGTATTGTTGAGCATCGACTCCCTCTTAAGCCAGGATTTCGGCCGTTCCAGCAATGAGCACGGCAAATGAAGGCCGAAGTCCTAGAACAAGTCAAGAAAGAAGTTGAAAAGATGATAGTAGCAGGCTTCATCAGGCCATGCAGGTATGCTGAATGGATTTCCAGTATTGTGCCTGTACAGAAGAAGGATGGCCGGTGGAGAGTCTGTGTAGACTTCAGAGATCTTAACAGAGCTACACCAAAATATGAGTATCCGATGCCAGTTGCGGAAACGTTGATTAATGCAGCTGCTGGTCATAAGATGTTGAGTTTCATGGATGGCAACGCTGGTTATAACCAGATTTTTATGGCTCCAGAAGATATTCATAAGACTGCATTCAGAGTACCAGGTGTAGTGGGATTATTCGAGTACGTGGTCATGACTTTCGGGCTCAATAATGCTGGTGCTAAATATCAACGGGCCATGAACTATATGTTTCACGACTTGATCGGTAAGCTGGTGGAGATTTACATTGATGACGTGGTGGTAAAATCTGCATCAGCTGAGGGGCATTTAGGAGATCTATGGCGAGTTCTGGAACAAACTAGGAAGTTCGGGCTTAGAATGAATCCTAAGAAGTGTGCCTTTGGTGTATCGGCCGGTCAGTTCCTGGGTTTTCTGGTTCATGAACGGGGAATTGAGATCGGCCTAAAGAGTCAAGAAGCTGTAAGGACAATGGTACCACCTACCACAAAGAAAGAACTCCAACAACTCATTGGCAAGATCAATTTTGTCAGGAGATTCATTTCCAATTTGTCAGGAAGAGTCGAGCCATTCATGGAGTTGGTGAAAGTTAAAGCAAATGACGAGTTCCGCTGGGGGGCAGAGCAGCAACAGGCGTTTGAAGATATCAAGGAGTATTTATCCAAACCGCCTGTGTTAGTCCCACCCCAGCAGGGTAAGCCATTCTATGTTTATCTGTCAGTAGGTGCCACTTCCATTGCTTCAGTCATCGTACAAGTGTAGGATGGCAAGAAGAGAGTTGTTTTTTATCTCAGCAGGAGGATGCTAGATGTAGAGACAAGGTACCCTGAAATTGAGAAACTATGCCTGTGTCTATTCTTTACCAGTACAAAGCTCCACCACATCGTGCTTTCTGCCGAGACAATTGTCATCTGCAAATCAGATGTTATCAAGCATATGTTGTTGGCCCCGGTGTTGAAAGGTCGACTCGGTAAATGGATGTTCGCTCTGTCAGAATTTGATATCCGGTACCAGCCTGCGAAAGCAGTCAAAGGGCAGGCGCTTGCTGACCTCGTTGCGAAAAGGACCAGCTCAGACATAGCGGCGCTTTCCATCCGCGCATGGGCAATGTATCTTGATGGGTCGGTCTGTGGAGATGGTTCTGGCATAGGTATCTTGCTCGTCTCGCCTCAGGGGGCAACATATTCCTTTTCAATCAGATTGCCAACACCTTGCACCAATAATCTAGCCGAGTATGAAGCGGTGCACAAAGGTATGGAGTTACTTCTCGAAGCTAGAGCAGAAGCAGTAGAAGTTTTTGGGGATTCAAAACTGGTCATCTCT
The DNA here is from genome assembly GCF_002211085.1 of Panicum hallii. Classification (NCBI taxonomy): domain Eukaryota; kingdom Viridiplantae; phylum Streptophyta; class Magnoliopsida; order Poales; family Poaceae; genus Panicum; species Panicum hallii. The sequence continues at coordinate 41,666,524 of NC_038045.1, read as the reverse complement.
CAGCTCATGGAGACATACCGATGTGAGAGCGAGTTGGTGTTTCCCTTGTGGAGACAATGCCAGGAGCTAATGGCCCAGTTCAGATATATAAATTTCTACTGGATACCAAGGGTACAAAATTCTGAGGCCAATGATCTTGCCCAGATAGCTTCAGGATACAGGGACACGGCGGATGAAGCCGATTTTCCAATAAACATGCTGGATCAGGGAGACTGGAGAGCCGATATATTCAATTACTTGAAGGATCCAGCTCGGAGGGACACGGCGGATGAAGCCGATTTTCCAATAAACATGCTGGATCAGGGAGACTGGAGAGCCGATATATTCAATTACTTGAAGGATCCAGCTCGGGGGGCACCTAAGAAGATACGTTACGAAGCCATGAAGTACGTCCTGATAGGGGATGACTTGTTCTACAGGACTCTGGAAGGGCTACTACTTAAGTGCTTGGGGCCGATTGAGTCCAATCGGCTTTTACATGAAGTCCATGAAGGTAAGTGTGGTACTCATCAATCAGCCCACAAGATGAAGTGGTTGATCAGGCGCTCGGGATATTATTGGCCTGATATGCTGGAAGATTGCTTCAAGTATTATAAAGGATGCCAGGCCTGTCAGAGGTTTGGAAAGATACAAATAGTACTAGCGTCAGCAATGAACCCTATCATCAAACCTTGGCCGTTCAGGGGCTGGGGTATGGACATGATCGGTAAGATTAATCCTCCATCAAGTAAAGGCCATCAGTTTATTTTGGCCATCATAGATTATTTCACCAAATGGGTAGAGGTTGTGCCTATGAAGTCGGTAACATCAAGGGACGTCATCAATTTCATCAAAGAACACGTTCTTCATAGGTTTGGGATTCCTCAGACCATTACAACAGATGGAGGGTCAGTGTTTATATCTGATGAATTCAAAAAGTTCACTGCCGACATAGGGATTAAATTAATCAGGTCATCTCCATACTACGCTCAAGCAAACGGACAAGCCGAAGCATCTAATCAGAGCCTGATCAAGTTGATCAAAAGGAAGATTGATGAATATCCACGACGTTGGCATGAAGTATTATCAGAAGTGTTATGGGCTTATCGTGTTTCATGCCATGGGGCAACAAGAACTTCACCATATCATTTAGTATATGGGCAGGAGGCCGTATTGCCATGGGAAATTACGGCCGGTTCAAGACGAATAGAGTTTCAGAATGAGTTGACTGCTGAAGAATATGCAGCATTAATGAGCGACAATGTGGAAGACATTACAGAACTCAGGCTTTGGTCGCTGGAGAAGATCAAGGAAAATAAGGCCAAGGTAGCCCGCGCGTACAACAAGAAGGTTAAACCAAAGGAATTCCAGGTTGGAGATTTAGTATGGGAAGCGGTGCTACCATTGGGGACTAAGGATGCGGCATATGGTAAATGGTCTCTGAATTGGCACGGGCCTTATAGAGTTGATCAAGCTCTGCCAGGGAATGCATACATGCTTGAAGAATTGGATGGGGTTAAATTTCCGGTGGCTGTCAATGGTCAGCATCTCAAGAAATATTTCCCGAGCATGTGGGAAGATGAGTAATGAAGCCGATGTAAGGCATCAGGCTATGGACCAATACAATCAGGGTATTTTGCAAGAAAAGCTGACATGACACATTGGGCTACAAGATATAATCGAGTACTTTGCGGTACGATGAGTTGATCTGATCGGGTACTTCGTGGTATGCTAGGCTGCAGGACAGTATCTATCGGGTACTTTGGAAGCCAGTGCAATGCATTAGGCTATAAGGTGGAATGAGACGAGCAAGCCAGATCTGTAAAGAAAAAGCAGTACCGGTCCGTGCACAGAGCTGAAGGTTGAACAGCCGATGTTAAGCCATCGACTTTAGAAGCAATAATCAGGCCTTGCAAATCCTGGGTTTCGATAAAAGCAGAGAGGTTGGTTGCAGGTGTCTCTGGATCTTAAAAGAACAGGTTCGACTCCTTTGCGGGGTTTCCTGGGTACTCATATTTTTCAACCTGATTGGGGATCGAGATTTAACAACAAGCAAAGAAGTTGACTGCGGAGTACTCTCGTTATTGACGAGATCATTTGAAGGGTACTCGAGTTCTTAGGATTTTAATCCAGAATAAAGAAAAGTTTGAGATTGGATTGGGCAATTCAAGGAAAGAGGCCTATGCGATGCCATCGGACTTTAGAAGATTGAATTTATGGACACTGGCTCGCTGAAACAAAAGGGTTCATTCACAAGAAATTATTACAAAAGAAGCCGATCTACCGGCTACGCGCACGACGGCGGAAGACCCTACGACCTACCACTAGTAAGTCCCTAAGGTCTTGCGGCGCTTGTACGGGGGAGACGCGCTGGTGTCATCATCACTGCTGCCATCGCCGCCACCGGTGCTGTTGCTATTGCCACCATCATCGCTGGTATCATCTCTGGCGTCCCCGTCGTCTTCTGAAGTCGATGATCCACCGCGCAGGAACCCTCCTGCTGCTGAGTCGTCGTCGGTGGAAGTGTCCTTAGCATCTTCTTCTGAGAGAGAGAAGAAATCATCATCCCAGGAATCTTCGTCGTCGCCTTCGTCTAGATCCCCATGAAGGAGAATCTGGAGATCCTCATCATCGGTTAGGGGCTCATCGTCCTCTGACCAGGTGCTGAAGTCCCACTCCGCATCCCAATGCAGAGGAGTGAGAGCTTCATACTAAGCTATTGGATCGAACTCCGGCATCGCCTCCCTGGAGGTTTCGGAGTCAGGGGAAGTGATGGAGATAATAGAAGAGGACGAAGGAGAGTTGGAAGAGACAGAGGAAGAGGAAGCCATTGTCAAGGGATGCAGAGTGTGCTAGTGCGGCTGATGCACGGGGAGAGAAGATGGATAGAAATAAATCCACCAATGACAGTTTATAAAGGCAGAGATGGAAGGCGAAGTGGCGTTATCACGATTCCCGAGGGAGAAGTCGAAGGGTCACGTCCGATGGTATTGGAAGGCAGCACGCGCGTACGGGCCTTGGAAGTCGAAGGACCGCGTCCAATGGCATTGGGAGCGGTGTGTGCGTGCACAAGTCTGAGAAGTCGAAGAGGCGATGGTTTCGAAATTATCATTGCCAAAACCAGGGGGGCATGTGTTATCGCCATAATTTGACTGGGCCAAGAGATGGGCCGAGAGCAACATGGGCTGAAGGAAATCATCGTAATGGTCTGCAAATTGGCTTCTGTGCAAACATGTTAAGGGCCAGGATGGCCGTGTATCTAAGGATAGTTTAAATATAGTAAGTTAGAGATTGTATGGTAATGAGCTAGGGTTAGTTAGAAAGATCAAGTCTCCGGACTATAAATATGTATCGTGAGATTCAATAAATCAATCAATCAAATATTCACAACAAACTCTCGGCGCATCGCCACCCCTTCCCCAAGGGCTTTCTCCAGGTAACCGACATGCTGCTCCGATCATGTTCTGCATGATCAGAGCAGCGTCGCGTTTATCTATTTATCTTTGTGTTTCTCGTACTGAAGCATTTTTGATGGCAAGTAACACTAGTTATCTTGAACGATTATGATGCTGCATTGGTTTTGATAGTAAATCCATGTTTTGCCTGCTGTTCATAATTGTTTAGCTACTCTTGTATGTAATCTCAGGTGCAAGGGCAGCGCCTCGCTCTGTTATTGCTTAGTAGATCTAATCTGTTATGGTAGTTCTTTGTGTTACAAGGAATTGGTTTAACATCCGTATGATTAGGCCCTTCAAATGGGTTGAATGTTCCAGCTGCATGTTTGGTGCCTTATGGTAACCCAACGAGGGATTGTTTCGGGAATCGACTTGTTGGTAGGTTTTTAGGCCTCTCTTCGGGTTAGCGTATTGCTATCTTTCATGTTCGTTAGGCTTAACCACGCGTAGGATGTTCCGGTCATACGGCGAAAGCTTTTACCGTCGCAGATTGGGTTAGCTTGGCAATTACAGAGCATGCTTTATCTTTTCTATCGGATTCGTACAAAGCGTTCACATGTTAGTAGATCTGATCTGTTAAACGTGGCAATCGGCTTCTTGTAGCCGATTCTGAAAGGTACCCGAAGGTCCAACCTAGTACAATGACTCCGTCGGCTTCTTTAGCTGATCTCGGGAGTCGTTGTAAGAGCCAATCATGGCTCGAACTAATGTTTGATATGGCTGTGCATGCAGGAAAGTAGCTGACGAACGACTTCTACGCCTTCCTGATCGGGTATAGGTCAGGTGGCACGCCTAACACTTCACCAAGCCAGGGCGTGTACCGGACTTCTGAGCCGTTGACCGAGGGATTGGGACCCACCGGCAATCCCGGAAGCCTCCCGGCTCCTCGTGTTGCCTGTCGCTGCTCGCCGGTGGGTTTTGACTGACAACAGTTTCGCAGACTTCCTCTACTTCGCGCAACATCTGAACAAGATCATCTTCTGCAACCTATGCTTCAGCATCTTCTTCAGGCTCACCCATTGTAGTATCTTCAAAGAAGGCACTGTAATCTTCCACAAAGTTAGGAATGGCCTCCTCCTCCTCTTCTTCATCATTCTCCAGCATAATCCCTCTTTCTCCATGCTCGGTCCAAATATTGTAGTTGGACAAGAAACCATTTTGGAACAAGTGACTGTGAATGGTTCTTGTTGAGGAGTAATCCTTCTCGATCTTATAGTTCGGCATGTACAACGAAAGAAACCGTTATGCTTGTATTTCTTGGCCGCATCGATGAATTCGTGCACGCCATTAATAAACTCCATTGAACACCGGTCGGCCTTGTACAAGCATTGCCGACTCATATAGAGAAATAAAGAGTAAATCTACTAGTTGCTTATGTTCAAATGGATAATTACAATAACATGAATAAATTTTTATAATTACAATAACATGAATAATTAAAAGGTCTGAAATATCCATCACACAACATGAACTAATTAAAAGGTCCAAATGTCCACCACACACCGTGATTAATTAAAAGATCTAAATTATCCATTACGCAATATGATTAATTAAAAGGTCCAAAATACCGAATAAACTACATGCTAATACAAACTACTCATGAGACCTATTGACCAATAATACATCATATTGCAAAACCATTTCTACGAATTAAGCATTAATTACTCATTAACCGATAATTGAATACACAAGTACATCTAGAAAAATAATAAACTAAATCAATAAGTAAAAAACTAAATCAATTGCTAAGTCAGGGTTCACATGTAAAAAACAATAATAAACTTAATCAATTCCTAAGTACATCTAAATAAATAATTATATGCAAAATAAATTGAATTATTTTGACACTCTTCAATTTCTGTTCAAACTACATCTCCACAAATAGACTTTCAGAGATGACTGTTTGTTTCTGAAAAGATGTCCGTGTTTCTTCCAACAAAGCCTTCGGAACATTAAAATCTTTCAGGCCGACACTAAAACCCTCGAGAATTAATGATTCCATCAACACTGGCTACAGCACATCCATAAATTGGAGAACCTCCCGTGAACCCTTCTTAGATAGAATAGAGGATACCAAATCAGTGAAGGAGTCGTGTACAAAATCTTTAGAAAGATACAACTTTATAACATCATTTATAAAGTTGGATCTTAATAAAAATTATGTCCATGCTTAGTTCACCGATTTGGTGTACTCTCTCTTTTTGAGAAGGGTCCAGGAGAGATTCTTCAGTTTCTGGATGTGCTGTAGCCATTGTTCATGGAATTTTTACTTCTCAGGGGTTTTAGTGTAAGCCTGAAAGATTCTAATATTTCCAAGCCTTTGTTGGAAGAAACACGAATTTTTTTTCAGGAATATACCATACACACATCATTAGAGTATCAAAACAATTTATTTCAGAATATGTAGTTACAACCTAAAATTCAATACAATAAAACCACCTCATTACAATGTCTAAATAAATTAATTATATTATGTATAACAATTATTATAGCTATATCTAAATCACGTGGTACCTACATCTAAAAAATTAATTATCACATGTATAACAATTATTATATCAATAAAAACTAAATCAATAGCTAAATACATCTAAATTACTTGCTAACTACATCTAACAAATTTATTATAACATGTATAACAACTATTATATAAAAAATAAAGTAAATCATTGGCTAACTATATCTAAATCACTTGCAAAAATTAATTGCTAGCTTAAGGAGAAAATTTCTAACCATTTTAGAAAAAAATTATGAAAATTCCCCTCCCCTCCCCTCACTCGACTGCCATGAACAGTGCTGAGTTCATGGCAGCTTGAGGAGGGGATGGGGGCTGCTATATATAGGCAGCAGCAATAGTACCGGGTCGTGGCATGACCCGGTGCTAATGGTCAATCATTAGTGCCGCGTCATGCCACGACCCGGCACTAATGCTGCTGGAGGTATTAGCACCTGGCCATGGCACGACCTGGTGCTAATGTCTGCTCCATAGGCACCGGATCGTGCCATGACCCGGCGCTTGTGGCCCGCGTAGCCTATGTTAGCATAGGCACCAGGGCGTGCCATGACCTGGTGCCAAAGGTCCTCTCTTGGATAGTTGTTGTTGCAGCTGGTACTTTTGGCCTGGATCTTTAGCTCGTTTTCTAGAAGTGAGATGTCACCTCGTTGTGTTGTCATTGGCCGTATCCCACTTCACAAAAGCTAGCGAAGAAACTTTCATACTAATTCGTTTTATGGTGACTTCAATCCCTCTACTTGGATTACGACTTGAGACTCTTAGGATTTTTTGGACATAACCATAAAATCTTTTTAGGAGTATGAAGAAGCTTATCAGTCCGTAGACATTCGAATTGGAAAGGATACATGCACATCTAAACTAATGTATCCTCTCCCTAGATAAATAGTACAAAAACTGGGATCGATACCAAGTGTGCAAAGCAAGTCGGTACAAGAAGAATGATGATTGTGATGAAGAAGGCCAAGAAGAAGAGAACCCCTACCTTTGTAGTGTGTGTGGTACTTGCTGGTTTTATAACACCTGAAACATTTGTTTTCGAACGAGGGGGGATGCTGAACTGATATCTGGCATTCATACAAGTGAAAGAAAGTGTGAGGATCTGCCCAGATTAAATGAACTAAACCTAGTCATAATACTAGACTATTGTCCAGGCTTAACTAATTCAACCCCGAGTATCCCTACTAGGACACCATTTGAGTGACCCGCTAGCACAAACCATGCTCCAGTCATGGTGCACATACACGAATACAGGCCAACACATACACTCCCAAAATACTTGCAACAGATACAACCCACAACTCGCAATTTTAGAACATTTCATCGGAAATGAGGCTCAACCTGAAGCTGGCGACGGAGCAGACACCATGGATCAAGCTGAATAATTGAGATAGAGAGAGGCAGTAGAGGTGCTTCAATCCTTGCATGCGCAGGACTGGTGGGAGCCTAAAAGGTGCTTCCATGCATACAATGCCTTGTATTTTAGGACTTAGAATAAAGTGGTTATACCTTCTATAGTGGGATACAAGAGTACTTAATGTTGCAAATAGCAGGCTATGAAGTTTACCGGTAGTCTTCTCTAAAAGCTATAGAAAGCTATAGCGAAAGCTAAATCATTTAGCGGAATGATGAAATAATCAATAATCACATACAAAATGTCTAACACCAAAAAAATAGACTCGAACATGTCTCTTAACTACCTAACGGTGCCCATGCTATGTTTTCTAGGATTCACACTATGTTCATTTAGTTGTATCAGTTCTTTTGACTGCGTCCACAGCTAGAGATCTGAGCACTAGTACCGGGCGGAAACCCCCGGTTAGTACCGGTTTCCCGCTCGGTACAGTCTGGGCGGTACTAAATTGGTATAAATTTAGTACCGGGCGCTATGCCTGGTACTAAATGATGCATTAAGTACCGGCTGGAATTATCAGCTGGTAGTAAATTCTTTGTTTTTATATTTGTTTGCTTATGTTTCTTTTTTTCTTTTCCTTTTTCAGTTTTAATTTGAATTCGTATTCGTATTCGTATCTAGCATAGCAAAGACATTATATATTATATATATACAATTTATATACACTTTAATATTACCAGTAACGATATAGGTTGTTTGCTTACAAGTACTTCATATATTACTAGTCTTCATCATTGTCATCGTCCCTGTTTGGATCAAGTTGACCCACACTTATCCTATGATCGGTATGAAATTCTCCGTTGGGATTTATGACCTCATCCAGCAGGAATCCATATAGTGCTTCTTGAATTGCCCTGATTCTTTCCGGTTCGATGAGATCTTCTTTTATTTGCCAAATCTGTCACGTGCAAACATCATTATTTTGAATCAATACATGTACGTACATCGAATTCTTTTTGCGTCATTTTCTTTGGACCACAAAATATGTGGATGAACTCACATACGTAGTAGCCACATAAGTTATTTTCTTCCACCTATCTCAAACACTGTATATATATATATATATATATATATATATATATATATATATATATATATATATAATAGGTTATGAAATATTCATGGTGTTTAAAGAAATGGAACTTGATGTGCAAATTGTATTCATACCGGAAAATCCGTTTTGATATAAAGATCACCCGGGCTGTATGTGACTCCTATGTGCTTTTTGAGGATGCGAGCCCATGCTTTTTGGAGGATGTCTATGAGATTTTGATATTCTTCTATCGGTTTTCTCTTAGGGTCGACCACACAACTCGGGATCGATCAATCTCGATAGAGAGCAAGATCCAGTGAAAGCTGTTGATACACATATACAGATGAAATGTTGGATATACTTATTATCAAATTGAAGGGTTGGAGAAACACTACACCAAATCACCTCAATTTCGTCGGCGAGATGTAATTTCGTCGGCTAAAATCAAGCCGACGAAAATAGACAGTTTATTTCGTCGGCCAACACATGCCGACGAAATTAGAACTTATTTTTATCAGCCCGCTCAGACCGATGAAAAAATGCTCATATTTTCATCGGCTAAGCCCTAGCTGACGAAATAAATAGAACATTTTCGTCGGCCAGCCCTAGGCCGACGAAAATAGAGATACCTAATAGGGCCGTTCGGATCTCGTTCCAGCCCCCACACGCACAGTCTTCTCTCCCTCTCGCACCCGAGCCCCCCCGCCCCGCCGCCGCTATGGTTGTCAGCAATTAGCAATCAGATACTATGAAGAGTTTAAGGTTGTGAATGTTCTTTTTCTCCCATTTGAGGTTAGTTTCCGGTTGCATCATATGCTTAGTGGCATGCTAGCCATTGTGTGCCTTGTAATTTTGAAACAGAGTAAAAAAGATTAGCAGGAGTGACTTGGTGATACGGATGAGGCAAATAATTGGTGATAAGATACTGGCTTCTACAGTAATGAGGCTTTAGCAGAAGGTATTTTTCTTTCCTTAGGTTGTTCTGCTGCTGTTTAGTATGACACTTATACTGTTTCCAAGTCCTTTCCATCAGTTAAGCTTGTTATGTATGTGCAATCAAGGTCACACTGTCACCTATAATGGTTACATCCGTGATTGAGCGATGCATGTTGAGTTGTGAGTGGAACAATCCTAACTACGGTGATGATGGCTTTTGCAGTTTCCTCCGGTGGCAGCAGCTGGGCTACCAAGAGCACTGGGAAGGGGGAGGGAGTGATATTACAGTTGTTTAAGCCTTATCGGGAGGAGTGAGTTAGGAAGTCCCTCCATTACATGGTGGTACTGTTGTAGTAGCAATCTCAGGCTCAAAAACTCTTTAGATCTTGACAAATTAGAAACTCAGATAATAATTATTACTAGTAGTGTATTTCAGTTACCTCTGTGAAATCCAGACTGCAATCTGCTTTCTGTGTAGTCTATATGTAACCTTAGATTGGTCAATGATTTCATCCACGGTGGATTTAACTGATTCCCTCTCCACAGTTCCATCTGAAATTGTCCTGAAATTGTTCTGTTTGCGGAAGTTTCACGTATATTATGCAGCTGTTTTTTTTAGCAGACGCCAAGTATTTTCGTCGGGTGGGCCGACGAAAACATGCTGTATCATTTTCGTCGGCCTCGCTGGCCGACGAAAATATAAACATAGAATGAATGTACAAGTATAGAATAAATGTACAAGTATATTGCAAATCCAAGGCCATGAATATATTATTTTCGGTCCAATTTGGCCATTTGAGTATATTATGCATATTTATAATATCCGGGTCCATGAAGCTGATGTCAGGTCACACCCGATTTTAAAGACAAAACCGAATGCATAACTATATGTATTTCAGTATCAAGTTTCATACATATAGTAACTTCATCAGTGAATAATCAGCAACAGTATCACGAAAAGAGAATTAAAAGGCTATAAAGACTATCAGAGTTATACAACTTATCCTGAAATCGAAGACTCCAAACTTCACAAGCAATCGACTGGGGGTTGCATTGGCCTAGAACTCAGCATCATCTTCAAAAGACTTCACATCATTTTCTCCTCTGAGCAGCAATTACAACAAGTGTGAGTACACTTATGGTTGGTACTCAGCAAGTGTTGGGAATTATATGACATGAAGGCCAAAAGCAAGGAAAGACTGACTGACTTACTACAATAAGCAAATTTACTTGATCAAATTTTATTAGCACCTGATTACTATGGTATAAGTTCATACCAAAACCCACATTAAAAGAAATAGAAGAGATATAGCATAACCATAACCATAACCATAAACATGGTCCATGATTTAATTCATCTTCAAGTTCAATTATCATGTGAGGGTCCAAGCCGCTCTTAATCGTGAGCACGGCTGATATATCAATTTTCACTCTGCAGAGGTTGTGCACTTTACCCACAATTTGTGTCTCCCAATTTGCCCGAGGTAGCTAACCTCTTAAACACTTCCGAGGTGAGTGGCAAGGGATTCACTATGAGGCCTTTACAAATATTCCCTAACTTATGACAATCCGCTAAGGTTTCAAGTCGAAGCGGTCATAACTCTCCCTAGCGAGGTAGTGCCTTAGCCAAGGACCACAATATGCCTCAAGAGGACCGAGCTATACCCCGACGATGTAATACCCCTCTTGCCCTTTCAGTAAGATAGTCATAAGCTAGTGTTTCTAAATAATTAGCCAAGACTAGAACTATATAGTATTGTGGTTGCACTGTTTTCCTGGGTGGTTCTCCATATTCTGATTAAAATATATGATCTTGTGATTAACAACACATAGCGTATGAACATGGATAAAATAGATGTAGCATCATCATTGTTCTTATCATGGTTATAAATTATTCCCAAACCAAAACTAGTTATAGCAACTACGCAATAGCTACCCAACATAAAGGTAAAACCTAGGTTGACAAGGAATGATCATAAAGACTAGGCATATCCTTAATTAGATCCATCAAAATTAGGACACATGCATGCATAAAGAAAAGTTATATTTATTTTGATTATTAGGACAAAAGAATGATCAAGAAAACACTTGCCTTTCTTTTAGAGAATAGCTGCTCAGAGTCTTCAACTCTTGTTCTTGAGACTCTAAATATTCAAAGCTCTTAGATCACGCTCCTTCTAAGGTCACACAAGCATCGGGTCAAAGCATACAAGCAAGCAAACAAATAAGAACGACTAAGAATAGATACACCAATCAAAAAGAAAAGCTTTAAAAGAGCGTACAAAATGATAGAGCTTGTTGCTACAGTAAAAAGGATGCAAAAAACACGGAAAATCGAGCTAGGGTTGAAAAGAAACAACTATCAAAAGATTTGTGTTACAAAAGAAATAAAAGAACTATAGGATTTCATTTATTTTAATTTAGAAAACTAAGGTAAAAGATATTCAAAAGAAAATATCCCTAATTATAATTAACTCATATTATAGTTGCATTTATAAAGACGAGGTACAACTTAGTCAAAATTATATATATAATTGTCTATGTACAATTTATCCTAATTAAATAATTAATTAGGAAAGAACCGGTGAGAGCATCTAATGTCGAACATTATGGTTCGCGTTGAACTAAACAAATTATAACTAAAACATATTTAAGTTGATATTAATCAAGTTAACATTAATTATGAAAACCGTAGTAAAGACTTAATTGAATTTTAATTGGAAAAACTAGATGAGAGGATATTAATCAAATTCAATCTATATTTAATTAGGATAAATTGTACATAGACAATTTAATTTTGAAAATAGGAATTATGGTACAACAACACTACTAAATGATAACTTAGGGTTTTAGAAGACTAACGCAAAAAGAACGGATCAAAACGGATCTAAAACGCGGAAACTATGCATGAAACAAGGTTGCAGGGACCTATACGTAATTAACTATAGACTTCAGGGGTTAGCAGGGAATAATTGCAAGACATAGAAAATAGTGCTTGCAAAATAGGAAAAGTTTAGGGTTAGATCTAAAAAATTCCATGGTGGGGCTGGTTTGAGAAGATGTAATAGATCTAGGGGGTTTCTGAAATTTTTGCAAGATATAGAAAATTACACGAAAATAACACAACTCGAGGGCTAAATTGCAAAAAGCTCGAAACAGCCCCAATGGTGGACGGCGGCTGCAATTCCTCAAATTCCCGTCGTTCTAGGGCACGACAGGTCGCAAGGAGCGGGGCAAATGAAAGAGGACGACGAGAGGATTCGATTCCATACCTAACTTACCGTGGAGATGCATCGTGGCAATCGAATTTCGCGGAGGAAGTCATGGAGGTGGGTCTGTTCTATTCATGGCGGCAGCCTGCAGCAGGGAGCGGGGCTATAGGGTAAGGGCACGAGGGGCGGCGGTGCTCCTGGTGGTGCGCACAGGCAGGGGGAAGAGCGCACAGGGCAGGGGCGGCGGCGTCCTATGGCTGGCAGCGGTTCTGTTCGTGCGCAGCAAGGGGAAGAATAGGCACAGGAGGTGCAGGAGGAAGGGCAGGGTAGGCAAGGCGCGCACGGGGGGAAGAAGGGCGACTCTCCTGGCGGCGGCGCGGCAACAGGAGACCCTGGTGTAGCAGGGGCACGGGGACGGCGGCACCCGTGGTGGCAACGCGCGGCTCAGGAAGCGCAGGACCGAGGACGCCTCGGGGGCTGGCTGTGCAGGGGCGCACGTGAAGATGATGGGCGGCAGCAGGGACTCGCGGGGGGAGGCTAGGGCCAGCCATACGAGGAGGAGATGCGGCAGCAGCAGCAGCAAGGGGCCCGCGGGGGAGAGAGGTACAGGGGAAAAGGAAGGTCGCGAATTTATAGGAGCGCGGAGACCTGAGATTTGGCAAGCACGGTCGAGGAGGCGCATCGGGCTGGGACTCGTTCTTTAGTCCGGATTGCCCACGAATGACGAGATTGGGCTGACCAGCGGGTCCCACAATTTAGCAAGCAAAGAGAGGATAGAAGGAGGTAAAGAAAGGAGGAAACAACCTCGCGTCGAGACTTGAGTGGCGAGCGAGTTCGGTTATGGGCCGAAACAGGTTTGGGTGAGGGCCGAACATGAAAATGAGCTGACAGAGCTGGTTGAACGTGAACGAGTTATTTGGAAGAGCGAAAAAGAGAAGGAAAGGATCAGGCCGAGTCGTTGGAGCTGATGGTGATCAAACATCATCCAAAAAACACTAAAGACAAGCCACAAAGTGTCGTTTTCAATCATGTCTTGATCGGGAGAAAGGTTAGAGAATCGGGAGCTCGATGGGGCATATTAAGGATTCGAAAAGGACAAGGTTAAAAGGATGTACAACAAAGATACGGCTCGGTCCGACTACGATGAGAATCAAAATAGGAATATTTTCCAGAATATATTTTTAAGCCTAAAATAAATCTAGAAAAGTCCAGACAAATATTTAAACCACAAAAAATATATCCAGAAGAATCAAAAAAAAATTTAGAGATAAACTCGGGAGGTAATTTGGGATACAAGGAATCCAAATAAAATACTTCGAATTTGAGAGATAGATTTTTAGAACTTTCCAATAAATGGATTTAGATCTATGGAAAACAGAATAATCGGCAGAAAAATCTATAAAATTCTTGAAAAATCCTAAAGATGGATGAACACATTCTAAAAGATACTCACATCCTAAAATTAAATATTTTAGGGTGTGACATATCATATTACCCATTTTTCGGCATTCTAGCACCTTCATCCTACATGATACAAAACAAAAGAGGGGATGAGAAAGCACAGAAGTAGTAGAGCTAGAATATAGAAATGAGAGAAAACACTTCCTCGATCAAGATGCCTGGAAATATTAATACACGTTGTATATATATAATGTTAGTTTACATATGCACGAATTCTATATACCTCGGCTTCCTCTTCTTTAGCAATTTCTAGCATCGCCATCGCCCGTATCGTTGAGATATTGGCATCGGTCATCCTCGGGTGCATCATCTTCGAGGGACGGTTGGAGTTGGGAACCTTCACGAATTATGTTGTGAAGGAACTCCACGTCATCATCACTGGATCTCATTTTGATTCCTGTGTGAAGAAATTATATTTCACACTGAAAATATAATAAAAAAATAATGAAATTAATCAAATCCCATTTATACAATTTTATTCAATTTTTCTACTATAAATACATTACTTGTCTACAATTTTTTCTACAATAAATGCATAAAGTTGTCTACATACTATTTATACAATTTTCTTTAATATTCTGCAATAAATACATGAAGTTGTCCACAATCAAATCATATTTTTCGAAGTTGTCTATAAATTTTTCTAACACTTTCTACAATTTTCTATAATTTTTCTACAATATTCTACATTTTTTACAATTTTATACCATACTTACAAAAGTTTAAAAAAAAAGAAATAAAAAACTGACGTTAGCACATAGTAGTGCTGACATCAACGCTGGGGCCTCATGTCAACTGCGGCGGAGTGGGCTCGTGGGGCATGAAAGAACATCTAGGCCAGCTTAGTGGGTTTTGGTTGATTAATGACATACGCTTGTGGAACTAATATTGTCTATGAGAATGATGAGCAGGAACTACAGGTGGTAGATGAATTAATACAAGGAGATGACTACCATAAAGGAAATGAAAGTTTTGAAGTGAAGAATCATGAGGACTTAATTTGCTTATATTTTGAAATGGAATCTAGGAATGTCGTACTACCAAGAGAGATATGAAATGTACTCGCTTTGCATAGAATAAGGTGCTCAACATGATCTAACAAAATTATGAGAGACACCTTTCCCCTCATACATCACTTGGAATATCTTTAGAGTCTGTTTCTGCAGAAAAGTCCAGATAAATCTTTTAAACCATGAAAAATATATCCAGAAGAATAAAAAAAATTCAGAGATAAACTCGAGAGGTAATTTGGGATACGAGGAATCCAAATAAAATACTTCAAATTCGAGAGATAGATTTTTAGAACTTTCCAATAAATGTATTTAGATCTATGGAAAAGAGAATAATTGCCAGAAAAATCTGTAAAATTCTTGAAAAATCCTAAATATGGATGAACACATTCTAAAAGATACTCACATCATAAAATTAAATATTTTAGGGTGTGACATATCATATTACCCATTTTTCGGCATTCTAGCACCTTCATCCTACATGATACAACACAAAAGAGGGGATGAGAAAGCACAGAAGTAGTAGAGCTAGAATATAGAAATGAGAGAAAACACTTCCTCGATCCAGATGCCTGGAAATATTAATACATGTTGTATATATATAATGTTAGTTTACATATGCACGAATTCTATATACCTCGGCTTCCTCTTCTTGAGCAATTTCTAACATCGCCATCGCCCGTATCGTTGAGATATTGGCATCGGTCATCCTTGGGTGCATCATCTTCGAGGGACGGTTGGTGTTGGGAACCTTCACAAATTATGTTGTGAAGAAACTCCACATCGTCATCACTGGGTCTCATTTTGATTCTTGTGTGAAGAAATTATATTTCACACTGATAATATAATAAAAAATAATGAAATTAATCAAATCCTATTTGGACAAGTTTATTCAATTTTTCTACTATAAAAATATTACTTGTCTATAATTTTTCCTACAATAAATGCATGAAGTTGTCTACAATCAAATCCTATTTATACAATTTTATTCAATATTATACAATAAATACATGAAGTTTTCCACAATCAAATCATATTTTCTAAGTTGTCTATAAATATTTTTACAACTTTCTACAATTTTCTATAATTTTTCTACAATATTCTACATTTTTTACAATTTTATACCATACTGTCGGTATTTTACCAGCTGCCCACCGAGGGGTATACCCAAGGTGGTAAGTTTAGGTGAGGAGACACCGAGATCAGGAACTCGAAGGTGCAAGGAACACAAAACTTAGACAGGTTCGAGCCGCGAGGTGCGTAATACCCTACGTCCTGTATGGTGGTTGTATTACCTTGGGTGTTGATGTTGTTATGTTTTGAATGGGTCCCTACCCCCCCCCCTTATATATCCGAGAGGACAGGGTTACATGAATCATAGTCCAATACTAGCCAAGGAATCATACCCGAATACAACTCGAGTAGTTTTCTTCTGTACCAATTAGCTTTATCTCCTACTCATACGAGTAGAAAACAACATAAATAAGAGATAAAACAGGTTTTATCTCCTAATCCTGTTAAAACTACGTTATGTACATAGTCCCGTAGCCCCGGGTCTGATAAGCCCCCGAGCTCTTCGTAGCTGAGTACTGCAGGCTTCTCGAGTACTTTTGAAGTAGTCTTCAGCTTCTTTTGAGGCTCCGTCCTGAAGTTCTTCTTCGAGTACTTTCTTGGCTGCATCGAAGCTATGAGGTGCTCATGCCCCGAATTAAATCTCTGGTATGGTGTGCGATTGAAAAATCGCACTCCATATGGAGTAGCCCCCGAGCCTTAGGTTGAATCGGAGAATTAGGCTGAGTGTCACATTAGTCTTGAATCTTCCTTACTAACTTTTCAAATAAATTCAAAAAAATAAGTAGCCAATGCCACGTATCCCGCAGCCCCCGAGTCTTGAATCCAAATCTCTCAGGTTTGGAAATAAGGATACAAAAGTCGTGGCATGCAGTGAGAAAATGTTACCATGGTAAATAACTGGTGTGATGGTACAAATGATGGAAGTTAGATCCGGAATTTCGAAAAACCCCTTTTTTCGGGACAATTAACTCTAAAAAAATGATTGATCGAATATTTTATCTAAACAATCCACCAAATGACCACTCATCTTCCAAATATTCCCTGAAATGACTCTTCAACTTCAAAATAGTAAAACTGTATCCGACCGCTGGTTATTTAACCCCGCGGTAACCAAGTAAAAACTGTGCTTCCAATTTGCAATCCGCCAAGAACTTTCCAAATCCCCCAAATAGAGCCGCACTCCGCCTTCACCTCCTTGGAGAGCCCCAATCCAACCAAATCTCTCCGCCTCTCCGCAGCCCCCGAGCGCCCAAGAGATCTAACGAGAAGGATGAGAAGAAAAAGGAGGCGCAGCCGCTGTCTGGAGAATGGACTCACAGTAAGTGTTCCAACAACGATCTCAAAAAACTTGTTTCCGAGGGGTTGCTCCAAGACAAGAGTCTTGTCAACTGGCGCCCCTCTTTTCACGAACCTTTCCCCATGGAAAATGTAGACGAAATCGTCACATTTTACCATATTGCTCTTTCTTCACGAGGTCTGGCCCTCCCCTCTTGCTCTTTCTTCCGAGGCCTTCTTTATTTCTATGGGCTTGAGCTCCATCACCTCAACCTGAATTCTATTTGCCATATTACCACCTTCATCCATTTCTGCGAAGCTTTTCTCGAAATCGAACCCCATTGGGATCTTTTCCGCTTCCTTTTCCGGGAAAACCCACAGCCCACAGCCAAAAACCTATCCGTTGTAGGGGGCCCCGGCATCCAGCTTAGACAGCAAGCTGGCGATAGGTACCTTTCCTATAAATTCCCCTCCAACATTCCTGGATGGAAGAACCACTGGTTCTACATCGAAAACCATGCCCCCCAGCTTCCTGAAAAATCCGGCAAACCCCCTGTCGTGAGGCCAGAGTGGAACACCGAACTCTCCAGACCAAACCTGGACCAAGTCGACGAATTGCTAGCCATCATAGCAGCTCACAAAGAAATAGGAGTGACCGGAGCGTCTGTAATATTGTCTTTCTTCAAGCGCCGGATCCAGCCAATCCAACATCGCCACACTTTAGGCTTCGAGTACATAGGCGCCGAAGATCCCTCTCGGATGTGCGCAGAAGAATTGAATGACGACGCCGCACTCATCCGGGTCAGGCAAGTACTGCTGGACATGGACGCCGTTCCCTACGTCCCGCAGTTGTTTTCTGCGCAAAATCCTCCGAAATCGGTAAGTATTTGACTACTTTTTGTTTAAAACCAGTTCTGCTGTTCTGCCACTGCTAACTGAAAATCTTCTATAGGGACACACAGAGTTGTACCGGAGCTATCCATCACAACCCGACATCCCTCGATCGGATCACCTTCTCCCCAGCGCCGCAGCCGAAGCGAAGAGGGCTCAAGCAGCCGAGGCTCAGCCCGGCAGCGAGTCCACTGAAGGCGAGAGCCCCCTGGTGGAAAGGGAAGCCAAAGGAGAGGCAAGAAGGAACAACTCCCCCGGACCATCCGTGGAGTTGACCGAAGCTCTGCCTTTGGTCCCGCAGGGTCGTCGGGTAGTGCGCAAATGGAAAGCGCATGTAGTCGAGTCCTCCAGGTATGAAGGTGTTGCCTTGATGAATTGTCATATATTGGTATTGTTGCATGCTAACACTGCCCTTTTGTAGTCCGTCTGCTTCTCCTCCCGACCCCAAGCGCCAAGAGGTGGGAACGGACCCAGAGACTACTTCAATAGGGACGGTTACCATTGCCGTGGCGGGCACCGCGCCACCAGCTGGTGTAACCCCACCACCAGCAATGAGTACCATGGTTGAAACACCACGAGCTCTAAGAGTAAAGAAAGCTGTCATGAAGAAATCTTCGCTATAAGTATAGATCTTTTCTTGCATAATGAACACCCTGTTCTGCTCGACTTGTGTAATAATATAACTGATTCTGCTTCGTTAGGTCTGCAAGCGACATGAGGCACAAGCCAAAGCCTGCCGCAGCTACCCCAGCCCCCGAGCCACCAGCCCCAGAGGAGCCCACGCCCAAGGAGCCAGCCCCCGAGGCGGACACAACACTGCCCGACCTGCCACCCCCCAAGCCCCAACAAGCCGAAGCCAGAGCTGGTGGTGAAGAACAAGTCGAGGCCACTGAAGCCACTCCTGCAGATGGCACAGGTAAGTGTCTGACTGCCCACGGCTAGCTGCTTAGACCACAAGCATTATATATTGAATGCATCTTGACTTGTAGAAGCCCAACAACCATCTTCTGAAGAAGCCGCAGGGACCTCAAGGAGCCTTGGAGATCTGCTGGTGACCAGACGCGGATACTAGAATGTCATCACCACTGATCTAGTGGATGATCCGATCTTGACGGACAACAACATTTGATACTTCAAGAAGATCTCCAAAGAGATGTACAATTTTACCCCGGTAAGGCATGATAACTCCTCTGCCAGTATATGTTGTCAGGTTGCTTGTCTTAATCTTCCCCCTTATGCAGGATGTAATCAAGCACTCACAAAAGAAGACTAAAAAACTAAAGGCAGTCGTGAGTGGCCACCAGGAGCTCACTGCCAAGGAAAAACGCATATCCGAAGAGCTGACGAAGAACATTTATCATCAGAGAGAGCTTGACAAACTGAAGCAGGAGCGGACATGAGAGATGCGGCTCCTCAAGAACGATCTGCGCAATCTCGAGAAGGCCAACTCCGAGCTCCAGGAATAACTCAAGGAACAAAAGAAGGTGCACCAAGGCAAGCCCTTTCTTCCCTCGAGTACTTTCACTTAACAACTTATCTTGGATTCTGAAAATATCTTCACCACAGAGCTTAGGAAAATCTTAACATATAAAGAAGAGCTGCTTACTGATGTGAAGAATATGCTGTATCACCGTACAGATGACATCACGAAGCTGCAGAAGGTAATCACCAACACTGAACAACAGTTCGCCGATTGCCTTCAGCAGATCAAGACGCTGGGTGAGGAGAAGGAGCAGCGGCAAAAGGAGCTAGAGGACCTCAGGGGAGCCACCCAGAAGCTTGTGGACATGGTGGACCCACAAGAAGACGGAGAAGCAGGCGAGCGTCCCTTGCTGGAGCGACTTCTCAGAGCGCCGCAGAAGGTCGTCAAGTTCCTCACTGATGCCCCGGTCGCGTGTGTCAGCCACGCTCTTTCTTTTGTAAAATCCTTTTGGCCGGAAGCTCGACTAGAAGCCTTCGTGCAGGGAGTGGCTGCGGTGTGCTCTGAAGAACAATTCAATGAGTACCTCCAAGAAGCCCAACCTGTAGCAGAACAGATAGTAAAAAGTGTACTATAGGATTAAAATGTAAAAATAAGTACTCATTTCCTTGTATATATATTTTTATTTGATGTCTCCACTTGTATGTGTCTTAACTGAATTGTCATCCAAGTTCAAAGGCTAAGTAGTAGACACTACCCCGGGTGCAGTGACCCTGGAAGTAGTCGAAGTAGCTCCGAGTAGGAGCCCATCCAACAAGTTAGGTATAACCCGAACTAGCAGGTCTAACCAGTTAGGAAAGAATGCGAGCATCGTCGTGTGACTGACGTGCTTATGGCAAGAAATTAAAACTACCCTAAGTGCAATGACTCTGGGCGTAGTCGAAATAGCTCCTCATGTGAGCCCCTCCAACAAGTTAGGTATAACCCGATCGAATGGATCTAACTTGTTGGGAAAAAACGCGAGCATCGTCGCGTGACTGCCGTGCTTATGCCAAGAAATCAAAACTACCCTGAGTGCAATGACTCTAGGCTAGTCAAAATAGCTCCTCATGTGAGCCCGTCCAACAAGTTAGGTATAAACCGATCGAACGGATCTAACTTGTTGGGAAAAATACAATCGTCATCGCGAACGACCATCAAAGGTCATGGCAAGAATTGATTCTTATAAAGCATGAACGTGGCCGTAGCCTCCGTCAAAACTTATAACAAGAAGTCGATAAAACATGAATATGGTCGTAGCCTCCGTCAAAACTCATGACAAGAAGTCGATTTTTATAACATGAATGTGGCCGTAGCCACCGTCTGTTTAATAGAAAAATTTACATTCTGAATTTTGTGACACGTAGCCTCCAAATTGATTCGGAAGAAAAAGGCCACCTAGGTGTCCAGAGAACAGCTATCCCCGCACGCTTCCTCATGGGTAGAACTTGCGCAGATTCTGAATGTTCCAAGAATTCGGGACATCTTGGCCCTTGGGGTATTGTAGTCAATACGACCCCGATCTTGTAACCTGCTTGACGACGAACGGACCTTCCCACCTTGAGTTGAGCTTGTGTAAGCCGGACTCGTCTTGGATGCGGCGTAGGACCAAATTGCCTATACTGAATGACCATTCCCTCACGTTGCGATTGTGATATCGCCAGATCCCCTACAGGTATCGTGCTAACTGAATCAGAGCGGTGCAGCGAGCCTCTTCGACAGAGTCGAGCTCTAACTGCCTTGTTTCGTTCGCCTCGCCTTCATTGTACATTTCAACCCTTGACGATTTCCACATGATGTCGACCGGTAAGATAGCTTCAGAGCCATAGACAAGGAAGAACGGTGTTTGTCCTGTGGCTTTGGACGGCTGAGTCCTGAGCCCTCAGACGACATGTGGCAATTCATGTATCCACTTTCCTCCTTTCTTGTTGTTTTCATCATAGAGTCATTTCTTGAGGCCATCAATTATCATGCCATTCACCTTCTCGACTTGACCATTGGTCCTTGGGTGTGCAACAGAGACATATTTGACCTTGATGCACGCATTTTCACAGAACTCCCAAAACTGGTTGGCCGTGAAATTTGAACCCAGGTCTGTGATGATGGTATTCGGGAAGCCGAAGCGATGCAAGATATCAGAGATGAAATCAACAACTCGATCTGGTGTGTGCTTGGCTATCGGCTTGTACTCGATCCACTTGGTAAACTTGTCGATAGCCACCAATACATGTGTGAAACCGCCTGGCGCCGTTGTAAAGGGCCCAATCATATCAAGGCTCCAGCAAGCGAACGGCCAGGATGGTGGTATGGTGATGAGGTTCTGAGCTGGGATGTGAGATTGCTTGCCAAAGAATTGGCAGTTTTGTCATCTCCGCACGAGGTCCTTAGCATCGGACACAATGATGGGCCACCAGAAACCAGCTCTGTATGCTTTCCCCACCAGCATTCTTGAAGCTGCATGGTTGCCGCAAACGCCCTCATGTATCTCCCGCAGTATGTCGTGGTCGTCTTCTCTCGTGACGCACTTCATGAGCACCCCTGATCGTGCACAGGGCCCAATCATATCAAGGCTCCAGCAAGCGATCGGCCAGGATGGCAGTATGGTGATGAGGTTGTTAGCTCTGATACCAGCTGTGGCAGAACCAACCTGAATTACACCGGTTCAAGTGTATTGATCCTTTCTCGGAAGTCAGTAAAGGCTCGACTACACTTCAAATGGTATAATCCCATGGTCTATCGGGTAAAGTCGTGATAAAACCACCTAACTCAGGATCAAAACAAGGTACCTCGCACGAAGGTAAGTCCAGAGATACAAATGCCAACCATTTTTACATCACAGATATAATATTACATGGTGTACAACCATAGTATAAAAACCTAACTAGTTCGAATTTATACAAGACTTTTTATTTCAAAGTTATAGTATCTGCAGCGGAAAATAAATGCGACTCAACAGACGTCGCACAACAGATGTTTGAGCTAAGCCCATGCTCAACATCACTCGGAAGGACCTGTGTTGGCTGAGGACGGATCCCACTCCACGGACCAACCATCGGGAAGAGCATAGGGCCATGGCACAGGCAGAGTAGAGTCCTAAGGGGGATTACCTAGAACAAAAGTCACATTGCAAGGCTGAGTATGCTAATACTCAGCAAGGCTTACCCGTTTCATGGTATACTTTGCCATGTAACTAGACTATGAAGGTTATAATAGTTCTGGGTATAGTTTCAGCTGAAAAGCAACAAAGAGTAGATCCTTAATTTCAACTTTTAGCTTTCAAGTTCTAGTTGATTATCCGTTCTAAGTAAGCAACTATAGCTATTCAAGCATGGTAGAACTTTTCAGCAAACATCATCTTTGATCATCATCAGGTTGCTCTTATTACTCTATGTGGCAAAGGGATTAAGCAGTCTCAATCTCCACGAGAAACGGACGATTCTGAATCAAATTTCACAACCTTGCAAGGCAAACCTAACTCATACGCTTGGAACATCCAATGATAGTTCCGAAGCAACCGTTTGCCTTTCATTCCGACTCGTGGATCAGTGCCACCACAAGCGACTGCAGGACCGTACGCACACAAATGTGCAGGACGTACGTCTATAGCGCGACTACATGACCGTACTCCTGTCCGCCTGTGCGAAACGTACTCCTACAGTGTGCGTGACTGTAGGACATACTCCCATCCGCTGTGGAACATACTCCCACACGTTGGTGCGTGTGCGAAAAACCAAATTACGAGTGGTGGGGGGTATGTCCACTCCTCGGGCCGATCGGTCACTAGGCTTACCGCTTACCATATTTCGCGGCATGTGGCTAGTACTTTCAAACACTTAACCACCGCTACCACACACTGCAACCTTAGCAATTTTTTTATCAACACAGACGGGGTTCTTACCAAGGTTATGAATCATAATCACAACCCCGTCCGTCATCCTTATAGTGATTGCAGGAATGTAACATTGCAACTCCTATAAAGTTCGCGAGTGACAGGAAATCACTCGACTTCTACCGGTCCTATTTAGCTTAGCAGCTAGTCGGACTCTGGTTCTAGAATTCAATACATAGGTTCCTAGTAATATGCAACTAAGGTTTCAAAATAATTCCTGGAAATGTAAATGCACAAGTAGATATAAATAAATATATAATTTGCAGTGTAGCAAAAATAGTGGTTAATGTCCGGGGCTTGCCTTCGTTGGTGGGGCTGGGGTCAGAGATGTCAATATTAAAACTTCCCCAACTGGAGTTCGGGGCTTCAGTTATATCTCCGATAATATTCCCAGGGTCTTCAGAATTATCCCCTTCTAGTTACGGGATCAACTGGTAGTCTCCGTCAGCGAGAGCAGTCGAGTCTATATGATATGCAAACATTATAATTGAGGAATGTTCATGCTTTTATTTCATGATAAAGTTACAATCCAACCAATTGATAAACACAATTTCATAAAGCAGGAAGTTTGAAGTCAAACCCATCATGTGTACTTTGATTCAATTATCAGATGCATTGATTTAATTGAATTAAGTTACAAGTTTGATTTTTATTCTGAAATCTACAATGGCTATGGCCATGAATTTTTGTGGGTAGGCTCACTTCTAGTAGGTAAGCTTACTATGAATTTTTCATAATTTTCTGAAAATAGAGACTAAAGTATTTGAATTAAGTTCAAACTTCAAGTTTAAATCTAAACCTTAGGTAAATCAGTGCTATAAATCTTGAAAATTTTACTATGAGCTACTCAACTACAGAACCTCATATGGTAAAAAGATTTAAGTATAAAACCATTAGTAGCATGCTTGAATGAATTTAAACCATTTCAAGCTTGATTTGTACAAGTTTAATTTAATTCAAACTAGAGTTCAGTACGGCGTTTGAAATTTGTGCACAAGCTTACTCATACCCTAAACAGGCTACATACCAAAAATCACAAACACTAAAGCTAGCATACACAAGTTATGCTCAAAATACCCTCTTTTTAAGTTTTAAAATAACTCAAAAAGTATTTGGTTTCAAACTAAACTTTAGTAACAAAAGTCATAGCATTTACTTCAAGGATTCAAACAAAATTTGTTTGACATTTTTCTGAATTTTCTACAAATTTCTACAAATTTCTAAAGATCACTGATTTTGAAAAGAGGGGAGGGACTGGAATCTTGTAGCTAGGCCCTCGGAAAGATTTAATTCATTGCAATTGGGTCCTTGCTCATCAGGACAGAGAGGTTGCAACTCGCCGGCCAAATTCCAGCGACGGTGGTCTCCGGCGGCGAGGGGGAACTAGCCAGGGAGGACCAGGGGACTAGGGTGGTCCTTGTTAGGGGTGCTGTGCAGGTCGGGGTTGGCCGGAGGGGTGGAACGGTGGTGAACCGAGGCGGCGGCGATGGAGCTCAACCACGGCGACGGTGTTCCGGCGTGATGGCTCACCGGCGGTGGATTAGAGGTGGGGGAAAAGCTCCAGGGGAGTAAGGCGGCTCGATTAATCACCTTGGCGAGAGCTAGGATGGCCGGACGGACGGGTTCCCACGGCGACCCGGAACGGCAGCAAAGGGGGAGCTCGTCGGCGAGGTGGATGCAGTGCTTAAGGGCAACGATGAAGGGGCTGGTGAGCTTCAAGGGATCAAGGAGAAGCTACTGCGGGGGCTGTCGTGGTCTGAGAAGGAGCGAGGCGAGCTGACGACGGCGCGGTGGTCGGCGGCAGAAGGTGAACGCGGCGGTGATCCAGTGGAGAAGAAGTCGAGCAAAGCGAACGACGGCCGTGCAAGCGGGTATAAGTAGTCAAAGGGAAGCCCTTGGTCATGCTGAGGAACTAGGAAAAGGCACGGCGAGCGATAGCTACTGCTGGCGGTCGACGGTGCATCGCGGCAGCCGGGCGGCGCTCGGGCAGAGGCGGGGCGGCGTGGAGCGCTCGGAAGAGAACCAGAGGAGAGGAGCTAGAGCGGTGGCCGGCTTGGAGACAACGCGTGGATGCTACTAGAGTAGAAAATGGCGCCGGCAGAGCGGCAGCGATGGTGAGCGGCGGCGGCCTGCGGCGGTAGAGAGAAGGCAGCTCGGGCGGATGGTAGGGCATCGTGGCGTGCTCGGGGAGAGCCAGCAGGGAGGAGCTAAGGCGGTGGGCGAGCTCGAGGGTGACGCGTGGAGCGGCGCTGGAGCAGGCCTCGGGCGGCGCGGCATGACGGTCTGTGGCGGCACAGTCGCGCGGCAGAGGGGAAGCAGAGGAGGAAGAAGAACAGTGTGACACCCTAGCTGTCAAATAGAGCAAGCCAATAGGAAGAATGTTTTGGTGTGGATTAAATTGTGTTAAAACTAATTTAGGATATGTAAATAAGGGTATTTGTGTAAATATATGAAAGTACAAGCCCTTTTATGTAACTTAGTTGAAATATAAAAGTAACATCCAAAAATTACCAAGGGTCAAAATGTAAAAGGGGAAAAGTAATCATGACCAGCCATAAATGCTTGCAACTAAGTCCAAGAGTCCATAAAATTTACACTACTAGGACAAAACTTATGTAAAGATTGATTTGAGTGCAAAATGATAAAATAAAACATTGTGCTTTAGGTTTCTGAACTGGAGCCCTAAAGTAAAGTTATAGGATTTGAAAAGTTCTACAACTTCTATTTTGACCATTTTCTCCTTAGAGCTCTGGATCAGTGGGAAATTTCTATTTACAGTGAAGTCCCTAAGGTTTTTGTAATTTCCAATGAGGCCCCTCGGACCTCCTTCCCACTTCTTCCTCCTTTGGCACCTCCTCAGCACCGCTTCCCCAGCCATGTGCCGAGCCTCAATCGCTCCCCGGCGCCACCTCCAGCTCCT
The DNA here is from genome assembly GCF_002211085.1 of Panicum hallii. NCBI lineage: Eukaryota > Viridiplantae > Streptophyta > Magnoliopsida > Poales > Poaceae > Panicum > Panicum hallii. The sequence goes on along the minus strand of NC_038045.1, from coordinate 41,640,004 downwards.
AGCCGCTCCACGCGTCGCCCCCAACCCGAGCGCCGCTCTAGCTCCTCCTCCTAGGCTCTCTTGCGCGCGTGCCACGTCGTCCCGTGGCTCTGCTGCCGCTATCTCGCCGCGCCGTGGCACTGCCCGTGCACACCCCCTTGCCCCCTCTTTTCTAGTTCAAGAGCAGCACTAGCTCCCTCTCTCCCCATTCCATTCCCGTTTCTGCTTTCTACTTGCCCGGAACCCCGAGCACCACCGCCGCCATCTCCTCCAACTCCGGCGCCCTCCTGTTCGCCGTGGGCAGCCCACTCCAATCCTCCCCGCACCACCACAACCCCCTAGGAAGTTTCCCATCGCTCCACTGATGCTCCCAAACCACTCCCCATGGCCGGACCTCCACCGGAGCTACCTCGCCGCCGTTACCGCTTCACCGGTGAGTTCCTGTCCGCCGTCGAGCCCTTACCTCTAACCCTCCTCCGTCCAATTCGACTACTCCAATAGCTTCCCCTCATCCTCCTGCAGCTATCAAGCCCAAGCTTGGCCCTTCTCCTCGTCGGGAACACCCTCGCCGACGAGCGCCCCTCCGCCGCCGCCTCGGCCGCCGTGGGAACGCCCCCTCCGACCATTCCCTTCCCTTTTCCAGGCCCCCAGCAGGTGTGCCTTGAGCTCCTGATGGTCGTGGACCAATCCTCCTCCAACCCCCGTCGTTCCCCTCGCCGGAATTTGGCCGGCGACCTCCCTGTCCTTCTTCCCCGACAAGCCAAGGGCATATGTGCGAAGATTTCAAAAGTTCTAAGGGTGTCCCTGTAAATTTCCAAAGCCCCCCACCCAATTCAAAATCTGTGAACTTCAAAAATGTGTAGAAAATTCAGAAAAATACCAAACTAGTTTTTTTGGAATCTTTAAGTTAAATTCGACTACTTTTATATAGCAAGTTTAAGCTGTATGTGTATAGTTTTTGATGTAAAATAAATACTAGGAAATGAGTATTTTATTTGTATCTCATGTTATATGCATATGTTATAGCTGAATTTTGGAACTTAGGTTGCATGCCTCATGTGTAGTTTTGTGTAAAAATCTCGAGTTCTTTACTGCTCATTTACTTAGTAATTCAAGTACTTTTATTATATGTTGATGAAACACTTAAATTTTAATTAAGGATGTTTCTGTTGGTGTTTGTATTTGAAATTTATACCATAACTTCCTTTTTAAATGTGTAATCCATATTAAAAATATTAGGATTAATAGTAGAAAATATCCCAAGTTATGAATTTTTGGTTTGTTTCCAAAGATAATTCATTTATACTAGCTTTTATTCCTGGAAAATTATGAAAATATTTTGAGATGTTACTCTAGAGTAGTGTAGCATACCCACAAATTTTCAACCCATGATCAGGTGTAAAATAACTAAAATAAATAGTACTTGATTAGTAGATCCATATTAAATAATAACTTAAGGTTATTCAAGATGATTAGCTAGTTAAATAAATAAAGGTGTTAAATGTAATTAATTTAATAATCAACCCTGCTACTTCATGTAGTTAGTTAAATGTTTAGAGTTACCCCCTGTGACTAAGTATATGGGTTAATACCCGATAAATGACTACCCAGTAAATAGCAACTGTGTTGTTTGCTAGTATATAGTATTAAGTTCGATGGATTGCAACTTTATTGTAAAGTGGAGTAACAATCTATGCATTTTCTAAACTGCATCATTTTCATCACATGTAGACTCGACGTTTCTCGCCGACGGTGATTATCAGATTCTCCCGGAACCCGAAGTGGAAGTCTCTGAAGACGCCGGGAACATCGTCGGAGAAATAACTGAGGCCCCGAACCCGAGTTCGGGAGAATTTGTTAACATCTCTGACCCCAGCCCCACCAGCGAAGGCAAGCCCCGGACATAAACCCAGTATCTTATTTATACTGCAATTTACCTCTATATATTTATATACTTGTGCATTAAGTTCTTAGGAGTTGTCTGGAAACCGTAGATGCATCTCCCTAGAAACCAATGTACTGAATATTAGAAACTGAGTCCGACTAGTGCTATGCTAATAGGATCAGTAGAAGTCGAGTGATTTCCTGTCACTCGCGCGATATAGGAATTGATTGATTACAATTCTGCAATCACTATAAGGATGACAGACGGGGTTATATGTAGTATCTTGGAAAGAAAGGATACCCCGTCTGTGTTGATGAATTTGGTTAAGGTCGCAGTGTGTGGTAGTGGCAGTTAAGCGTTTAAAAGTACTAGCCACATGCCGTGAAATATGGTAAGCGGTAAGCCTAGTAACCAATCGGCCCGGCAAGTGGACTCGTCCCCCGCCACTCAACTTTTATTTTATGTTTACACGCACCGACTGTGGGAGTGCGTTCTGCAGAGCGACGGGAATACGGTCATGTAGTCGCGCTACAGACGTATGTCCTGCACATTGGATGTGCGTATGGTCCAACAGTCGCTTGTGGTGGCTTTGTTCCACGGCCCGGAATGAGAGGCAAACAGTTGCTTCGGAACGACCTGTTGGTGTTCCAAGCGTGTGAGTTAGGTTTACCTTGCAAGGGTTGAAATTCGATTCAGAATCGTCCGTTTCTCATGAAGATTGAGACTGCTTAACTCTTTTACCACATAGAGTAACAAGAGTAATGTTGTTGATGAGCAATACTAGTGTATGTTTAAAAAGACTCTACCTTGCTTGAGTAGTTACAGGTGCTCACTTAGAATGGTTAAAGGAACTAGAATCTGAAAGCTAAAATATGAAAGTAAGGACCTACTCTTTGTTGCTTTTCAGCTGAAACAAAACCCAAAACCCCATTAAAGCCTTCATGGTCTCGTTATGGGCTAAGTATACCCAATACCGGATAAGCCTTGCTGAGTATTAGAGTACTCAGCCTTGCCTTATGATTTTATTTCAGGTAATGTCTCTGAAGACCCTACTCTTCCCATGCCTTGGCCTTATACGTTGCCTGATGGTTGGTCCGTGGAGTGGGACCCGTCCCCGGCCAACACCGACCATAACGAGTGAGATCATACCCTGGCTTAGCATGATGTCCATACTAGCGACGTGTACAGTTATCGTACCTTGAAATCCGCTGCTGTGAACTTGAATTTTTTTTAAAAAAACTGGTTTGTAATAATAAGCTCTAAGTTTGGAACCTTTGTTACTTCTGCAAACTCTTGTAACATAAGTGCTTGAGATGTAAAATGTGATGGTGATTGTATCTCTGGACTCGCCTTCGTGCGAGGTACCTTGTTGGATCCTGCTTTCGGTGGTTTATCGGGACGTTACCCGACAGGCCAAGAGATTACACCGTTTGAAGCACGTTGGAGCCCTTGAGAGAGAGGACTTGCGTACTTGAGCCGGTGTAATTCAGGTTGGTTCTGCCACAAACAGGGGAGGGCGCCAGGGGCTGTTGTGAGATTATAAAAATTCTAGGGACCTCACTATAAACCTAAATTTCTCGCTGTTCTAAAGTTTAAATGGGAAAATGGTCAAAATAAAAATTGTAGAACTTTTCAAACCCCACAACTTCTATTTAGGGTTCACATTCAAAAACTCAAAGGATAGAGCTTTATTTAAAAACTTTGGACTCAATTCAAACTTTTCAAAGTTTTTGTCCTTAGTTAGGTAAATTCCATATACTTTTGGACTGAATTGCAAGTTTAGGTAATGTAATGATGACTAACACTTTTACACTTTGGCCCCTAGTCAAAATTGGAAGTTACATTTGTAATTAAAACACTTTGCATAAAAGAACTTATATTTTTGAAAAATCACACTTAGGTCCTTATTTTCACACATTCATTCAATTTCACACAATTCAATTACACACATTACACATTACACCTTCCTTTCCCTAGTGTGTTATAATTTTGACACCTAGGGTGTCACAACCTTCCCCCTAAAAGGAATCTCGTCCCGAGATTACAGGAATGGTAGATATGGAATGTGATTACCTAAGGATTCTTAAGAAACTTGGGAAAGTTTCTCTGAAGATAATCTTCAGTCTCCTAGGTAGCTTCATCAATGGTATGGTGGTCCCATAAGATCTTATATATCTTAAGCCTCTTTCTTCTAGTGACTCTTTCTTTGGTATCTAGAATTTGATTGGGCCGTTCGACATAAGATAGATCAGGCTCGATTTCAATGGCTTGTTGTTCAATGATCTCAGTAGGCACTTTGATGCATTTCCTGAGTTTAGATATATGAAAGACATCATGAATGGCGGCCAACTCAGAAGGAAGACGAAGTCTGTAAGCCACTGGGCCACAAGCTTCGGTGATTTCGAAAGGTCCGACATATCGGGGTGCCAATTTTCCCTTAGTAGGAGATACTCGAAGATAGACATGATCCCCTATTTGGAATTGTAAGGGTTTTCTTCTTTGGTCTGCATAACTCTTTTGTCTAGACTGGGCTACCTTAAGGTTGGCTTGGATAATCTTGACCTTATTTTCGGCTTCGATAACTAAGTCCGGTCCGAAGATTTGGCGTTCACCGGTCTCAGACCAACTCAAAGGAGTTTGACATCTTCAATCGTACAACGCCTCAAATGGAGCCATTTGGATACTGGACTGATAGCTGTTGTTGTAAGAAAATTCAGCCAAGGCGAGACATTTGTCCCAGTTTGTACCATAATGAATGATACAAGCTCGAAGCATGTCTTCAAGAATCTGTTTAACTCACTCAGTCTGTCCATCAATTTGTGGATGGTATGTAGAGCTTCGAATTAGCTTGGTTCCGAGAGAAAACTGCAATTGCTCCCAAAAGCGTGCAAGGAATTGTGCCCCTCGATCAGAAATAATTGTCTTAGGGACACCATGCAGATGAATAATTTGATCAAAATAGACTTCGGCATACTTCTTAGCAGTATAAGTTGTATGCACGGGAAGAAAATGAGTGGTTTTGGTAAGTCTATCAACGATTACCCAAATAGAGTCATGTCTTTGAGATGTGTTGGGAAGACCAACGATGAAATCCATACTGAAGTCTTCCCACTTCCAGGATGGAATAGGTAGTGGTTGGAGTGTACCAGATACCTTTAGATGACTGGCCTTGACTCTCTAGCACGTATACATTCGGATATATATTTAGCAATTTCTCTTTTCATCCTGGTCCACCAAAAGTTTCGCCTAAGATCTTGATACATTTTAGTATTACCAGAATGAATAGAAAATTTGGACAGATGTGCTTCATCAAGGATTTGTTTACGAAGTTGATGATTCTTAGGTACAACAATAGGATTGTTGAACCATAAAACTCCTTGATGATCTGTGTGGAAACATCTATATTTTGTTTCTCCTTGAGATAGTTTCTATTTGATAATTTTGATACCTTCATCATGCATTTGCGATATGATGATTCTATTTTGAAGGGTAGGTTCAATAGATAGGAGATTCAGACTACCTTGAGGAATGATCTCCAGATTGAGTTTCCTTATTTGATAACAGAGAGTTTTACTGAAGAGTTTTATGGATAAGCAATGATAGTGTGCCTTGCGGCTTAGTGCGTCCGCAACCACATTAGCTTTGCCAGGATGGTAGTGCACCTCAAGATCGTAGTCCTTGATTAGTTCTAACCAATACCTTTGCCTCATATTTAGATCAGCTTGAGTAAAGATGTATTTGAGGCTCTTATGGTCAGTGTAAATGTTACACTTGGCGCCCATAAGATGATGTCTCCAAATCTTGAGAGAGTGAATAACAGCTGCTAACTCAAGATCATGGGTTGGATAATTTTGTTCATGATTCCGGAGTGCTCTGGAAGCATAAGCAATAACCCGGTTGTTTTGCATAAGCACACAACCAAGTCCGGTCCCGAAAGCATCACAAAAGATATCAAAAGGCTTGGTACAATCTGGCTGAGCTAATACTGGAGTAGTGGTTAGATGTTTTCTCAATGTGTGAAATGCTTCTTCGCACTTATCATTCCAATAGAATTTAACCTCTTTCTTGAGTAGCACAGTCATGGGTTTGGCTATTTTGGAAAAGTCTGGAATGAATCGGCAATAATATCCTGCCAATCCAAGGAAACTGCAGATTTGATGGACCAGGCTTCCAATCCATAACTTCTTGAACTTTAGTGGGATCAACCGATATGCCCTCACTGGAGATAGTATGTCCTAGAAATTTCACACTATCAAGCCAGAACTCACATTTAGAGAATTTGGCATAAAGGCGGTGATCACATAGTCGTTGAAGAATGACACGTATATGATTAGCATGATCTTCTTCAGTCTTAGAGTATATTAGAATATCATCAATGAAAACCATGATGAATTTATCAAGCTCTGGCATAAAGACTAAATTTATAAGATACATAAAGTATGCCGGTGCATTAGTGAGTCCAAAAGACATAACCAGATATTCATAAAGTCCATATCTGGTCGAGAAAGCTATTTTTGGAACATCACTAGGCTTGATTTTGATCTGATGGTAACCAGAGAGTAGATCAATCTTAGAGAAGACTTTGACTCCAGCTAGTTGGTCAAATAAGATGTCAATGCGGGGAAGAGGGTACTTATTTTTTATAGTGACCACATTGAGTGGACGATAGTCGACACATAGCCTTAAGCTATTATCCTTTTTCTTTACAAAGAGAGCAAGGTATCCCCAAGGTGAAGCACTTGGGTATATGAAACCTTTGTCCAGAAGATCTTGTAGTTGGATTTTTAGCTCGGCCAATTCATTGGGCGGCATTCGATATGGTCTCTTGGAAATAGGAGCTGTGCCAGGTTGGAGCTCAATAATGAACTCGATATCCCGATTTGGTGGCATTCAGTCAAATCGTTTGGAAAGACATCGGGATACTCACAGACTATAGGTATGTCTTCTAATTTGATGTTTGTGGTTGCATAAATGCAAGAGTGAAAATACTCTTGTTGGGGTAGATAGAGGGTAGTGGTTCCATCATATGGTGAATTAATCTCAATAACTCGGGAGGTGATATCTGACAACACCTTATATTTTGTCATCCAATCCATCCCAAGTATGATATCCATATCCTCTAAAGGGAGTAAAACCAAATCGGTTTTTATCACCATACTACCCAACTATATTGGCACATATCTAATCAGTTGATTGGAATCAATCTTTCCCCCTGGGGTAGAAATCATGTACGACCCCTTGGCTTGACAAGAATCAAGTCCCACTCGGGCACCACATTTGTTGCTAATAAAGCTATGGGTTACATCGGAATCAAATAGGATAATAACGGGTTTATAATCGATAGAAAATGTACCCGTCATTATGGGGGCTAATTCTGGAAGTTCTGCAAGGGTGGTGAAGTTGACTCGCCCTTGCCGGACTTGCATTACTCGCTTCTTTCCCTTGCCCTAGTTGTTCTGATTAGAACTCTGCCCTTGATTAGGCTTCCTGGGCCGAGGACAATGTTTGATGAAGTGGTCCGCACTACCGCAATTGAAACAGCGATTGGTGCTGCTTCTCTGCTGAAACGGTTGATTATTTGGCTGTGGGCCAAACTGTTGCGGAGGCACGGGAGGCCTATATCCTCCTTGCTGCTGGGGCGGCCGGAAGACAAATTTGCCAGGTGGGGCATTCCGCTGCGATGCACTGATCTGTGCATTGGGAACCACGCGATACCTCGGTGACTGAGCACTTGAGGTTCCAGTGGGGGTCTTCCGTTTCTTCTCGGCATGATGTGCCGTGATGCAATCCTCCTGAGTTAAGGCTATATTAACCAGCTCACTGAAAGTATTAGCCTTCACAAGGTTCAGGCGTTCCTTGAGCTTGGTACTGAGGCCACGACAGAAACGATCTTGTTTCTTGGCATCATTGTCCGCATGATAGCCTGCATATTGGCACAGATGATTAAAAGTCTGTGCATACTGCAGTACCATGCGAGTGCCTTGGGTAAGTGCCAAGAATTCATTCAACTTCCGCTCCAGCAGTCCTTCCGTAATGTAATGTGCCCTAAAGGCAGTCCAAAATTCTTCCCAGGAGATAACATGTCCCGCGGGCTGCATGGCGCAAAAATTATCCCACCATATGCAGGCAGCATCGCGAAGTTGCTGGGTGGCAAAGTGAGCTTTGCTCGAGTCTGCACATGGTATAGTAAGAAGGGCGAACTTCGATTCAATGGTATGAAGCCAGGCGTCGGCATCCAAAGGTTCTTCAGCCTTACTGAAAAATGGGAGCTGAGTACTGAGGAAATCCTGATAGCTTGCCACTTGGGGGTTGAGGTCATCACGACCTCCTCGTGATTGTTGACGATGTTGATTCTGTTGTGCCTGAACTAGCAGATTAAGAAGTTCTGTCTGCCGAGCCATAACCTTAGCAAGATTTGGGGGTGGTGGTGGCGGTTGTTGGGAACCGTTAGCCTGGTCTAGCCTGAAACCTTCAGGAGTTCCACGCGTAGCGCCAACCATCTGAAAAACATGGAAGATGTCCATCACATCAGATTATCCTTGCTTCCATTTTCAGAATATACCGCACAGAGAGAAAACATATGAAGATAGCACAACAGATTGACAGATCGATAGATAGCTGAACAGAAACTTGAATTTATAGATCATAACTGGTGGTCTGTATATTACAACTTGGTAATCTACCCATTACCATTCAACCATACCTACTCTTGCCACATATAGTACAACAAGTGGCCCTTAGGTCAAGCTAGTTTACACACTTCCTATGTCACCCTATGGTACACTAAACACAGCTAAGATATCGACGACAAAGATGAATTAGAAGTCATCGAGGTTGCCCACAGAAGACTAGCTGCCAGATGAAGAATGGCTGCCGGATGAATAATGATTGAGCTGAGGATTTGGTTCTAGATCTCCGTGTTCGGAATCTATTTCAAACACACCTTCAATTTCCTCAGGTTCTTCTTCTGAATCTTCTTCTTCTTCTAATTCATTCGGCACAAGAGGAGGCATTTGTTGTTTTTGGAGCATCTCAATATGTCCAAGGGCATCACCTAGTTCTTGGTTCAAGTCATGGACTTGTTCCTGTAAAAAGTCAATTACGGTGTTGCACTGGAGAATTTGAGCATCACCCTCCAAGATCTGCACCTCCAAATATCCAATGGTAGTATCCCTTCCGGCAATCCCTTGACCAAGCGAATGAATCTGGTCATCTTTCAGAGTAAGACTCCTATGAAAATCCTGGGCCAGATTCACCATATCGTCCATACATTGTTGCTTAAGTGACTGAAAATGATACTGAGCGTTCATATACCGGATTACTGCCTTAAGAGTCTCTTCGGCGAGACTTCCAACTAAATGTCCGAAATGGTTTGTTCTATAGTTCCACTCAGCATCATGTGCAAAGACTGCCGGAAACAGTCCAATGGGATATGCTGCGACTTCCTCCGGATGCTGTTCACAAAAGGTAGTAATAGCCTTGAGGGCTGCTGCTTCAAACGCATCCACAAGACGATATCCAATGACCTCTATCTCAATAGATTGCCACCCAAGGATAGGATGTTGGGGAACAATGACAGTAGCACAACATCGAGGGACTCTGACCTCCGTAAACTCACGACCCTTATATTGGGGTGGGTACCGATAGTGAAATATACGAAGTGTATCCCACAAGATTTTTGGAAACCCTTCCCAATGTAGGCAAGCGGTGTGAGCATATCCCTCAGCATCCCAATAAATCCACTGAACATCTGCCATCTGAATCAAAAGGATTCAAATGTTAGATTGGATATAACTTCCTGAAGTTTGATAAAGGTTGTGGAAAGATGTGAATCAGACTTATGGAGATGCTGGAATGCACCAAGATAGACATCCAACTAAGAACTCACATGGTAAATGGAACAAGATATTTGATTCTGGTCATAGCAAGGACTGGAGATCAGATAATTATGATAGATTTGGCGGATGAAACAAGGATACCGAAATACTAAACCCTATGGCTGTGTGATCATTTCGATACTGCACTTATGGATCACTACACCCTAACATCCCCATCACAACATAGACATGAGTTTAATTTTCATTCAATTCAAAGATGTATGCACGCACTAACGTCCTCACAAACCAAAATAACTGCCAAATATCTTTGGACTTACGTGATTAGTTACGGTGGCATAATATGTCTCTCCTTATAATATCTAGTCGTCAAATCCTAACTGTTCAGAACCTATCGAATCGTGGTTAGCGTACCTGCAGAAAACCACAATATATATCATGAACCTTTCATGCCAGCATGTCATGAAAGCGTCCCCAAACATTACTGTTCACTATAGAAACAGTATTTGTACAATTACCGCCGTACAGACAACGTTAACATACGTTACCGAAATAACATATTCACAGGGGTACCGCAAAAATGAGGGGGTATGAACAGCGATCGCCATACCCTGCGCCTAACTATATACTCCCAATATAATCAACCTAAATTGATATATTGGTAGCATCTCAAGTAAGCCACTGCTTGAGAAACAGCGTTCGGTTCTCATCACCGACGGGAAGGCTAACTCCCCAGTTAGCTGAGGACCCTTACCTTCTTACCTCACCATCGAAGGTGTCGTTACAGAAAGTAAAGTTGGGTTGTGCATGAATTTAAGTTTTGACAGAAAAGTAATGCTGGAAGTTAAAGTTATATATATATATACTATAGCCACCTCTAATTCCCTTAATAAACATAACCCTAGGGCTTTACGTACTAAGCACAATCCTTAACGAAACCAACGTAGTTTTGCAAAATACTTTGTTGGTCCAATTTTATACAAAAAGCATTTCTAAGGCAACTCATATCTCCAGTGTACACTTGTTAGCTCTGATACCAGCTGTGGCAGAACCAACCTGAATTACACCGGTTCAAGTGTATTGATCCTTTCTCGGAAGTCAGTAAAGGCTCGACTGCACTTCAAACGGTATAATCCCCTGGTCTGTCGGGTAAAGTCCCGATAAAACCACCTAACTCAGGATCAAAACAAGGTACCTCGCACGAAGGCGAGTCCAGAGATACAAATACCAACCATTTTTATATCACACATATAATATTACATGGTATACAACCATAGTATAAAAATCTAACTAGTTCGAATTTATACAAGACTTTCTTTTCAAAGTTATAGTATCTGCAGCGGAAAATAAATGCGACTCTACAGACGTCGCACAACAGATGTTTGAGCTAAGCCCATGCTCAACATCACTCGGAAGGACCTGTGTTGGCTGAGGACGGATCCCACTCCACGGACCAACCATCGGGAAGAGCATAGGGCCATGGCACAGGCAGAGTAGAGTCCTCAGGGGGATTAGCTGGAACAAAAGTCACATTGCAAGGCTGAGTATGCTAATACTCAGCAAGGCTTACCCGTTTCATGGTATACTTAGCCATGTAACTAGACTATAAAGGTTATAATAGTTCTGGGTATAGTTTCAGCTGAAAAGCAACAAAGAGTAGATCCTTAATTTCAACTTTTAGCTTTCAAGTTCTAGTTGATTATCTGTTCTAAGTAAGCAACTATAGCTATTCAATCATGGTAGAACTTTTCAGTAAACATCAGCTTTGATCATCATCAGGTTGCTCTTATTACTCTATGTGGCAAAGGGATTAAGCAGTCTCAATCTCCATGAGAAACGGACGATTCTGAATCGAATTTCAGAACCTTGCAAGGCAAACCTAACTCACACGCTTGGAACATCCAATGATAGTTCCGAAGCAACCGTTTGCCTTTCATTCTGACTCGTGGATCAGTGCCACCACAAGCGACTGTAGGACCGTACGCACACAAATGTGCAGGATGTACGTCTGTAGCGCAACTACATGACCGTACTCCTGTCCGCCTGTGCGAAACGAACTCCTACAGTGTGCGTGACTGTAGGACGTACCCCCATCCGCTGCAGAATGTACTCCCGCACGTCAGTGTGTGTGCGAAAAACCAAATTATGAGTGGTGGGGGGTATGTCCACTCCCCGGGCCGATCGGTTACTAGGCTTACCGCTTACCATATTTCGCGGCATGTAGCTAGTACTTTCAAACACTTAACCACCGCTACCACACACTGTGACCTTATCAATTTTTCATCAACACAGACGGGGTTCTTACCAAGGTTATGAATCATAATCACAACCCCGTCCGTCATCCTTATAGTGATTGTAGGAATGTAACATTGGAACTTCTATAAAGCTCGTGAGTGACAGGAAATCACTCGACTTCTACCGGTCCTATTTAGCTTAGCAGCTAGTCGGACTCTGGTTCTAGAATTCAATACATAGGTTCCTAGGAATATGCAACTAAGTTTTCAAAATAATTCCTGGAAACGTAAATGCACAAGTAGATATAAATAAATAGATAATTTGCAGTGTAGCAAAAATAGTGGTTAATGTCCGGGGCTTGCCTTCGTTGGTGGGGCTGGGGTCAGAGATGTTAATATTAAAACTTTCCGAACCGGAGTTCGAGGCTTCAGTTATATCTCCGATAATGTTCCTGGGGTCTTCAGAATTATCCCCTTCTGGTTCTGGGATCAACTGGTAGTCTCCGTCAGCGAGAGCGATCGAGTCTATATGATATGCAAACATTATAATTGAGGAATGTTCATGCTTTTATTTCATGATAAAGTTGCAATCCAACCAATTGATAAACATAATTTCATAAAGCAGGAAGTTTGAAGTCAAACCCATCATGTGTACTTTGATTCAATTATCAGATGAATTGATTTAATTGAATTAAGTTAACAAGTTTGATTTTTATTTTGAAATCTACAAAGGCTATGTCCTTGAATTTTTGTGGGTAGGCTCACTTCTAGCAGGTAAGCTTACTATTAATTTTTCATAACTTTCTGAAAATAGAGACTAAAGTATTTGAATTAAGTTCAAACTTCAAGTTTAAATCTAAACCTTAGGTAAATCAGTGCTATAAATCTTGAAAATTTTACTATGAACTACTCAACTACATAACCTCATATGGTAAAAAGATTTAAGTATAAAAACATTAGTCGCATGCTTGAATGAATTTAAACCATTTCAAGCTTGATTTGTATAAGTTTAATTTAATTCAAACTAGAGTTCAGTACTGTATTTGAAATTTGCACACAAGCTTACTCATACCCTAAACAGGCTACATACCAAAAATCACAAACACTAAAGCTAGCATACACAAGTTATGCTCAAAATACCCTTTTGTTAAGTTTTAAAATAACTCAAAAAGTATTTGGTTTCAAACTAAACTTTAGTAACAAAAGTCGTAGAATTTACTTCAAGGATTCAAACAAAACTACTTTGACATTTTTCTGAATTTTCTACAAATTTCTAAAAAATTTCTAAAGTTCACTAATTTTGAAAAGAGGGGAGGGACTGGAATCTTGCAGCCAGGCCCTCGGAAAGATTTAATTCATTGCAATTGGGTCCTTGCTCATCGGGACAGAGAGGTTGGCCGACGACGGTGGTCGCCGGCGGCGAGGGGGAACTAGCCAGGGAGGACCAGGGGACTAGGGTGGTCCTTGTTAAGGGTGATGTGCAGGTCGGGGTTGGCCGGAGGGGTGGAACGGCGGTGAACCGAGGCGGCGGCGATGGAGCTCAACCACGGCGACGGTGTTCCGGCATGATGGCTCACCGGCGGTGGATCAGAGGTGGGGGAAAAGCTCCAGGGGAGTAAGGCGGCTCGATTAATCACCTTGGCGAGAGCTAGGATGGCGGGACGGACGGGTTCCCACGGCGACCCGGAATGGCGGCGAAGGGGGAGCTCGTCGGCGTGGTGGATGCAGTGCTTAAGGGCAACGATGAAGGGGCTGGTGAGCTTCAAGGGATCAAGGAGAAGCTACTGCGGGGGCTGTCGTGGTCTGAGAAGGAGCGAGGCGAGCTGACGACGGCGCGGTGGTCGGCGGCAGAAGGTGAACGCGGCGGTGATCCAGTGGAGAAGAAGTCGAGCAAAGCGAACGACGGCCGTGCAAGCGGGTATAAGTAGTCAAAGGGAAGCCCTTGGTCATGCTGAGGAACTAGGAAAAGGCACGGCGAGCGATGGCTACTGCTGGCGGTCCACGGCGCATCGTGGCGGCCGGGCGGCGCTCGGGCAGAGGCGGGGCGGCGTGGCGCGCGCTTGGAAGAGAACCAGAGGAGAGGAGCTAGAGTGGTGGCCGGCTTGGAGATGACGCGTGGATGCTACTAGAGTAGAAAATGGTGCCGGCAGAGCGGCAGCAATGGTGAGCGACGGCGGCCTGCGGCGGCAGAGAGAAGGCAGTTGATCAGCAAAGCACATCTGAATCGCGCGCTGATAGGTTGCTCCTGCGTTTTTTAACCCGAAAGATATGGTTTTGTAAGCGTACATCCCAAACGGGGTGATGAACACGGTTTTGATTTGATCTTCCTCCTTGAGTGCAATATGGTGATATCCTGAATAACAATCAAGGAAGTAGAGGAGTACACAACCCGCCGTCGAGTCGACGACTTGATCAATGCGCGGTAGCCCGAAGTGATCCTTCGGGCAATGCTTGTTGAGATCGGTATAATCAACGCACATTCTCCATTCATTATTCTTTTTCCTTACAAAGACGGGATTAGCTACCCACTCTAGATGAATCACTTCTTTAATGAAACCAGCTGCGAGGAGTTTAGCTATTTCCTATTTAATTGCTTCATGCTTGTCGTGAGCAAATCTCCGAAGGCGTTGCTTTTTGGGCACAGCCTGTGGGTGTACATTTAGACTATGCTCGATTAGTTCCCTAGGCACCCCTAGCATATCCGCTGGTTTCCATACGAATATGTCTCGGTTAGCCTAGAGGAAACTGACGAGCGCGAGTTCCTATTTCTCATCTAAGCCCGCGCTGATAACGGCGGTCTTGGATGAGTCACCCTCCTAGAGCTGGATCGACTTGAGGGCCACATCGCCAGTCGACTGGATGCTCGACTTGCTGGCCTTTCTCAAAGGGATCTCCAGCCCGGCCTGGGAGAGCTACTGCGTGGCCGCGAGTACTTTCCTTGAAACATCTGGCACACGCGTAGTTGAAGCATACTGGATCGCCTCCTGGTTGCAACCATATGACTTCTTCAAGTCGCCTTGGAGAGTGAGTACTCCACTTAGACCTGGCATCTTGAGAAGCAGATAAACATAATGCGGCACTACCATGAATTTGGCGAGTGCCGGTCGGTCCAGTATGGCATGATAAGAAGATTCAAAGTTAGCAACTTCGAATTTAATGAACTCGGTGCGGTAGTTCTCCCTCGTGCCGAAGGTGACTCGAAGAACCACCGTGCCAAGTGGGTGCACCACATTACCTGGGACGATGCCATAGAAAGGAGACTTGCTTGGAACCAGCATGTCCGTGAAGTCCAGACCCATCTTTCTCAAAGTGCTGGCGAAGATGAGGTTGAGACCACTCCCACCGTCGATGAGCACCTTGGTGAGCCTGACTTCTACCACTATCGGATCCAGGACCAGGGGGAACTTACCAGGCTCCGAGAAGCTTGTCCACTGGTCATCACGAGAGAACGAGATGGGAACCTCTGACCAACGAAGTGGTCGCGGTGCTGTCGGCTCGACGGACATGATCTCCCGGAGAAGCAGTTTTTGATCCCACCTGGAACCAAAGTCTCCATCTCCCCCGAAGATGACATTGACGGTCTTTGAGGCATCCTGGAACTTCGCGTTGTGCGTTTGGACCCCTTGCTCATCGTCTTCGGGTTCTTTGTCCACTGGCTTCTTGTTCTTCTTGCCACCACCGGGATTGCTAAATATCCTCCGGAGATGGTAGCAATCAATTGCCACATGATTGACACCTGGATGCCATGGGCATTTCTTCTGCAGGAGCTTTTCAAACTCTTCCTGCGTCGTTGTCTTCTTGCCTCGCGAGGGACGATCCACAGCCACGATGAGATCATCTGTTCGGGATGGACCCGAGTAGTCCCACTGGCTCTTGTCATTGCGGTTGTCATTTGGACACCTCAGGTTGCTATCATTGCGCCTTGGAAACCGCTCCTGCATCTTTTCTTCCTGCTCAGACCAGTCATGCATCATATCGCGAAGCCCTGCAACAGTTTTCGGTCTGTTCCGCCCAAAGTCTCTATATATGCCTGGGTCAGTGATGCCGTTGTAGAAGCAGTCGATGATGTCTTCCTCCGAGATATTCGCAATGGTAGCACGGACGTCGAAGAAACGGCGTGTATAGGACCGTAGGAACTCGTTACACTCCTGTTTACATTGAGCAAGATCGTGACAAGTACCTGCGCGAGTGATCGCCCCTTGGAAGTTCTCGATGAAGACCTTCTTGAGCCGCTCCTAGGAGTCGATCGAGTTGTTGCTGAGGCTCTCCAACCAAGTGAGCGGCGCAGTGTCCAAAGCCATCGGAAAGTAGACGACCTTGGTGATGTTGGAGCCCCCTGTGACTACAATGGCGGTGGAGTAGCAACATAGCCTAGATCATACTTCAATAAGACAGGCTTTATCTGGTAAAATGCATTCCTCTGCATCTAACTAAAAGGGGTTGCTAATATCTCCCTTGCCACCGAAAGTTCATCCGTCCTGCGACAGTGACCGACGCGACGCTATACTGGAAAGGGCCCCTTCGGGGGTGCAACTTGGCAGAGTCCTGTGTTTTTAATAAACAGTCGCTACCCCCTGGTATGTGCCGCTTTCCTAATCAAAATATAGGAGAGCACCCCTTCTCCCGAAGTTACGGGGTCATTTTGCCGAGTTCCTAGGAAGTGTTGACTCATGCGAGTCACTCTTTCTCAGCTTTGACTTCTTGGCTTTTCATTGGTATCCGTCTTTCACTTAAGCTAAGCCCTTGAAATGAGTGCATGTACATCACACCTCCTATAGTGGTTGCCAAAGCTCCGAGTGAACCCGCCTCTTCAAAGTATTGCTTTAAAGTTCCTCATGAAGACAGAGAACCAGCTGACTACTATAACTCCCCATCTCATCCTTCTGCTTAGACTGGCTTTCTCTCTCTATTGCTGAGGAGTTTGCTTGCCATCATACTTGGTGATGCCGATTGGCTTGAAGCTCTCAAGGTACTTGTAACTGCTAAACCGTATGGAGAAAGCTGAAAAACGGTCGTTACAGTCAGTACCTTCTGTCTCGACTACTTCGTGCTCTCTGCGCCTGAAATCGATTATGGACCACGCATCGCGTCCTTCATTGATTCGCTGGCGCAGGTCTTCTGGAGGAGGCCGATGATTGACCTGCTGCGGGTTACCCCGTGAAGGTGGCTGCTGCCTCCCGCCAGGGGCCTGACTCCTGCGAGCGTTGTCGTTGTTGCTGCGCTGAGGTCAGGGACGGCCGCCTGCCGTTCAAGTATGAACCTGGCTTCGGCTCTCGCCCACACGCTCCTCCCTGAGGGTAGACGCCGGGTTTTGTTGATCAAGCTGAACCCAAGCCCTCTGAGCGTAGCGAAGTGCTTGACGCACGTTTGGATCGTTTCTGCGCTCGAGTATAGCCGTAACCCTGGCGATGTTGGCCACCGGAGTCCTGAAGCCCCGCTCGCTTACGGCAGCGAATTCGGCATCAAGCTCGCGATGCATAGATCGCATGCGCTCATTGACCCTCCTTCGGTAGGCTGCGTGAGCTCTGTTCCT
Organism: Panicum hallii; assembly: GCF_002211085.1. Taxonomy (NCBI): domain Eukaryota; kingdom Viridiplantae; phylum Streptophyta; class Magnoliopsida; order Poales; family Poaceae; genus Panicum; species Panicum hallii. Next base: position 41,622,538 of record NC_038045.1, on the reverse strand, counting down.
GGTCCTCCGTGCCTCACGATCGGTGTCATTTTCGTCGCCGGCGTTGGCTGTGGCCTCATCTTCAGATACCGCATTAAAGTCGACGATGGGCAAGTCGCCATCATCGTCGCCTTCTTCCGCCATCAGCACCTAGCGTGAGATGAGCTCATCGGAACTCGCGTCGACTAGCTCGGTCGACTCCTCTGCCACGGTGGCTAATGGCCTGCCTTCCTAAAAAGGCAAGGGCTCGAGGTGTGCCACAAGTCAGTCCTCGGCCTTGAGTAGATTGGAAAGTTCCATGCCCTTCCAATGCACAAAATGCCCCTCCGGAGTAGAGGTGATCACCAGACCATCGGCACCAGAACAACCCGAAGCCCCCCGATGTGCGGTGGCTTCGGGCTTTCTGAGTTGGAGTAGAGAACCCAAGTCCTTCTCCAATGTGGAGAAGGACTCGGAGATGTCGGCCTCCTGGAGATCAGTGGCCAAATTGCATAGACCGAGTCGTGATCGGCTACGCGAGTCCTTAGATTGGAACAAGTCCAATCTAAGGAAGGTTGTTGCAGCGCTGGATGAAGTCGCGCCGGAAGCAGACTCCTCCTCGGTCCTTGTAGCGGATCCATGGATTGACAAGCTGTCAAGATTATCAACGAACTTGTCGAGGTCGCTATGAGAACCCGTCGCAGGAGTTTTTGGCTTCATGTCAACGAGGAATCGCCGGAAACTGCCCGCACCATCTGCGATGCAGACCCACGAGCCAAAAACAAATGTCATACCCTGAGAAGGTACTAACCTGGTGAACTGGAAAGATATCATCTAGTTCTCTGGTGGATCTTCGATGCGCTCCCCTACCTGGCGCGCCAGCTGTCGGTATTTTACCGGCTGCCCACCGAGGGGTATACCCAAGGTGGTAAGTTTAGGTGAGGAGACACCAAGATCAGGAACTCGAAAGTGCAAGGAACACAAAACTTAGACAGGTTCGGTCCGCGAGGTGCGTAATACCCTACGTCGTGTATGATGGTTGTATTGCCTTGGGTGTTGATGTTGTTATGTTTTGAATGGGTCCCTGCCCCCCCCCCCTTATATATCCGGGAGGATAGGGTTACATGAATCCTAGTCCAATACTAGCCAAGGAATCGTACCCGAATACAACTCGAGTATTTTCCTTCTGTACCGACTAGCTTTATCTCCTACTCATACGAGTAGAAAACAACATAAATAAGAGATAAGATAGGCTTTATCTCCTAATCCTGTTTAAACTACGTTATGTACACAGTCCCGTAGCCTCGGGTCTGACACATACTTACAAAAATTTTAAAAAAAGAAATAAAAAACTGACGTCAGCACATAATAGTGCTGACATCAGTGCTAGGGCCTTACGTCAACTGCGGTGGAGTGGGCGCGTGGGGCATGAAAGAACATCTAGGCCAGCTTAGTGGGTTTTGGTTGATTAATGACATACGCTTGTGGAAGTAATATTGTCTATGAGAATGATGAGCAGGTACTACAGGTGGTAGATGTATTAATATAAGGAGATGACTACCATAAAGGAAATGAAAGTTGCAAAGTAAAGAATCATGAGGACTTAATTTGTTGATATTTTGAAATGGAGTATAGGAATATCGTACTACCAAGAGAGATATGAAATATACTCGCTTTGCATAGAATAAGGTGCTCAACATGATCTAACAAACTTATGAGAGACACCTTTGCACTCACACATCACTTGGAATATCTTTAGAGTGTGTTTCTGCAGAAAAGTCCAAAGTTTCCGGAGAATTTTCCGGAGTCTCCGGATGAGGGATTTCTACGGAGTGTCCGGAGTCAGGCCATGTGCGGAGTCTCTGCGCATCTCCTCAGTCTCTGGAGGAGTAGTCCAGAGTCTCCGAAGAATTCTTCGGAGTCTCCAAAACATAACTCTGTAATGACTAGTTTTGGATTGAAGAGGTATAAATATCCCTCCACCTCCTTCATTTACCCCTCTCCAACCAAAACTCACCTGCCTCTTCACTGAGCTTTCAAGATCCTTCCTAACTCCCTACTTTGACTTCCAAGCAAGATTTGGTGAGGGGATTGAAGGAAAATTGAGGGGAGAGCAAGTGAGAGTGCTAGTGAGCTGATTTCCCATCTCTTGAGCACCTCGTTTTTCGTCAAGCCGGTAGGTTTCGTATTTGTAACTCTTGGAGCTTCAAGTTCCTAGCCGGCTAAGCATTGCCCGTCGAGCACCCAAGCTTGTGGTGTGCCCCGGGAAATTTGTACAACCTTCACATTCTAGTGACTTTAGCAACCTTGGGGCTGCTAAGAGGAGGCTTCATAGCTCAAGAAGTAAATATTCTCTTTGGGTGCCTCAACGGAGACGTAGGTTCCCTATGCAAAACTGAACTGAACTTCGGGGAAAAAATCCTTGTGTCTCAGTGCTTTTACTTTGTAATTTGTTGAAATTCTTGTTGCTAAAATTCTAGGGTTTGCTCTCGATCTACTTGTTCAAAAGTTTTTGACTGCAGGTAGTGGAAGCAAAGGGGTAGAAACAAGCCTACAAACCTTGGAAATTCCTTCCATCTACTTTTGGTTGAGGTTTGATTGGTCAAGTTTGGTTTCAGCACTTCTCTCCGAAGTATCCGGACATTTCTTCAAATTGTGAAATAGAAAATAATCGGTCAAGTCTCTGTTTCTTCCGAGTTCATGGTTTTTTAAAAAAAATTATATGCTTCGATGCATGGGTTATGCTATCAGATCTTGTAAATGGTTCTAGAGTCTGTACATGTCATTATGTCAACTGTTGTAAATAATCATAAAATGTCTGCACAAAGGATATTCTAATCTTAAAGACAGCAGTTGACACTTTGACTTTACGATGCTCCAGCCAAGGAATAGTTGGCATGTACCACCAAATGGTGCGCTCAATAGTCACTAGTCAGGTTCGAATCATGTAGTTTTCTATATCTATATCTATATCTATTATAAAGGATAAGCAGTTAAATTCTTGATGGACTGATTGTATTGGAGCAGCTAGATAGGATCTATAAGAATTCAAAACACAGAAATGATTTAAAGGAAGCACTTGAATGCACCACAGAAAACAAGCTGGAAATCAAAGACCCGAAGGAGAAACATGAGGTTTAATAGGCTAATAGCTCATTCCATAGAAGTGGCCAAAGTGAAATGCATTTCGGCCGGCCGATCTATATATTTTCTGCCTGGCGACAGGACAGCTTTCTCCCAGTCAACCCAGAGTAAAGAACTGGCTGCTCAGGCAATTCGTTGAGCACGTGCTACGTACGCGTCGGGACAACAACTCGACCAAAACCATCCACGCATGCATGAATAGGCAGAAAGGAGACATTTTCTTTTTTGAATCTATACCACAAATAAAAAGAAGGAAGTCTCTTTACCAATCCCGTAGGTCTGCCACCTCCGTGGTTCTGCCTCCCCGCCACCCCTGCCCCCCAAAAGAAAAACGCACGCCTCCCAACCCGCGCCTCCCACACTCCACGCTCCTGACGGTTCCCATCTCTCCCGCCCCGATACCCTCCTGCTCGCGATGGTCCGGCGCTCTCCACCTCCCCTGCTCCGCTCCGACACCCGCCCCCTCGCGATCCGCCACCAGTTCACCGATGGTTTGGCTCGGTCGTCCAGACTCCCCGTTGGGCGATGCCTCCGTTGGGCGATGCCTCCCTCGCCCGAGTCTCCCCCTCACACGAAACCTACCCCCACTCGATCGCGGACGCCTCCGGCCTTCCCATCGGGCGCGAGCGCCGCCCCCACATGCTCGCCTTCAATTTGCGGCGCCGTCATCCTCCCCGGCGGGCGCGGGCGCCGTCCCCGCCTTCTCGGCTTGGACTTGCGGCGCCGTAGGCCTCCCCGATGGTTCGTGGATGCCTCCGGCCTCCCCGACGGCTGCGAGCGCCGCCCCGCCTGCGCGCCTTCAATTTGCGGGACCATCGACCTCCCTCTCGCTCGCCAGCTTCGCGCGGGTCCACACGAGGCTCAGCCGCCACCGCATCGCCTGCACACCGGTCTCCTCCACCCCCGTGTGCTCGAGCCGCCGCCACCGCCGCGTCCACCCGTGTGCCAACACTGCATCTCCCTGTGTCCAGACTGGATTTCAACTCTGAAGAAACCCGACGCGTGCCGCTGGTTAGTGTTCCGTTCGATCACGACCCCAAATTCTGAATGGATCTGCAGTGTATGCTTTGCTTAAATTAGTCGATAAAATTGGGTAGGACCATGCGCTTGGACTGCACCAAGATTCAGATATGCGTCTATTTGGATTAATGCAAGGTTGTTTTGCTGGTAGTGCATAATAATTTTGAAAGTATCACATGTATTGTAGCTCCTTATAAGGATTATAAGGAGGATAGGAAAAATTTTCAGGATAACAATTGGCATGGGCAATGTCATTATTCATAGTTATTTGGCATGTACAAGTTCTGAATTTCTTTAGGCAGCAGTAAATTCTCATACTAAATAGGCCCAAAAGGAATGATGTTACTTTTTTTCGATAACAAGGAATGATTTTACTTTGGTTGTTGCTTAGCACAATGGAAATTGACAACTTACTGAATTCATTTGTTTCTGATGTATATATCTTGATGTCTCGTTCAAACATGTAATTTTGTTCATTACAAGCTAATCCTACCAGGCTATTTAACAATGATGATGCCTACAAATTATATGGTTTCAATCATGATTGACCTTCTGAATAAATGATTCAGAGATAGTTATAGCGTTGTAGAAGTCAATGTTTTTTCTGATCATAATCCTTCAAAATCTTCACCCCAGAGCTTCACTAGAGTTAATGGGTTATGAAATATACAATGTTGCTTCTATGTTAAGGATTAATTGACTGAAAATTGCAATGGCCTGAATGGATTTAGCCATTATGTTAATGTGTTTCATAATGTTGTTAAAATGTATACCCCTGCAGAGATTTTCTTGGTACACATTATTTGTGGTCACATCTTTAGTTTTTTCCCCATATTGTTAAAATGCATAAATAGATTTATGAAATAATCAGAAAAATGCCTTGTAAACATAACAGATCTTTTTGTTCATTCGAAGTTGCTTGCACATACGGGCCTAAAGGAAGTTATTTGCTAATACTTTTTGGAAGTTGGCTTCTCATCCATTCTTACTTTGTAACTTTTAAATGGAAGGTCTGTTATGTTGTAACCTGCTTGAGTTTTAGAATTATTATAACCAGCTAAATTTCTCACCAACTTTCTTGATACATCAATTGCACACCTAACTTTTTTAATTACGCAAACTGGGGGAGGGTGTTGTGGCAAATAGAGCCATATAGGTCCAACATCTTATATATCATAAATTTTGAACGACCATGCTGGCCATATCTACATAAATGATTTTTTCTCTTTGGTCAATTTACTCAATATTGTTGCTTTTATTCAGTTGTTCTATAGGAAGTAGGAAACAATTATGTTGACATTTTCTTTTTACCTTTTACAGACCAGAAATGGTTGTAGGCTGGTATCACTCACATCCTGGCTTCGGTTGCTGGCTCTCTGGAGTTGATATAAAGACTCAACAGGTCTATGCATATGCCACCTTTCTTCTATGCAGGAGGGAGGGGGGGGGGGGGGGTTGTCTTTTCGCTTATACTCTGACAAAATGAGATAACTGCTGTAGTCCCACTCTACTTTATGCCATTTCATTAAATACTGATAGATTGTGTCCTTTAATAAATATAGATATAATAAACTAATTGATCAACTGGAGGTAGTAGCTTTTCTTTTGCTTCTATTTTCTTATCGTTTCAATTTCACTACCTTCATTGTGAAGGTTCCATGTCTTCGAAAGTTGTCACTGGATGCTGTTGTCATTAAGTAGCATTCTCTGTGTGCTATACATGTTTTCTTTAAAGAAAAAACTGGGGCATGGGCTAATATGATCTCAACTCGACTGTTTCTTCTATTAACTAGCTTTTGTACTTCTTGCATACTTTGTTTACATCTTATTCCATCTCCATGATCTGGAGATAGGAATTCATAGCTAATGATATGATAAGTTTGCATAGTGCTGAACAATACACTTTGCAATTTCCCTCGCACCAAAGTACTCAGTGCCTAAAATTTTCCATATAAATGTGCAGAGTTTTGAAGCTTTGAATCCCAGGGCTGTTGCTGCTGTGATAGATCCCATCCAGAGTATGAAGGGGAAGGTGGTTATTGATGCATTCCGCCTCATTAATCCTCAAACCATGATGCTTGGCCAGGAGCCACAGCAGACGACATCAAATGTTGGGCACCTAAATAAGCCATCTTTCCAGGTAAATATAAATAATATAGGGTTAATATGAATTTGATTTGTTCCTTTCTTATAAATAATTTGATCATATTTGTGTTGTTTTCAGGCTCTTATCCATGGGCTGAACAGACACTACTACTCAATTGCAATCAATTACAGGAAAAACGAGCTTGAGGTGAAAATGTTGTTGAACTTGCACAAAAAGAAATGGACTGATGGACTAATTTTGAAGAAGTTTGACACACTCGAAAACCAACGAGCATAATGTCCATGTGTGTATAGCAGCTTCCATCAGTTGTATGGAGATAGTTTTTCTTCTGTTGGTGCTTCAGACTTGATTGTAATTTTTTTGCTTATTATCCACAATGTCTCCTCTCTTGTCCAGGAAATGCTGAACCTAGCCATCAAGTACAACAAGGCAGTGCAAGAGGAGGATGAGCTGCCACGAGAAACTTGCCAGAGTGAATGCCGGTCGGCAGGATGCAAAGAAGCATTTGGAAGAGCATGTGTCAAATTTGATGTCGTCAAACATAGCTCAGACCTAGGAACCATGCTTGACACAATTGTCTTTTAGCCTACGACTATTGTTGTTCCAAACAATCTACACATACCCATTTTATTGAAGCCCGACACATGGAATGAGCTTGACGCCAGATACATTTTGCTTCTATGGTTTGTTTATGAATGCATTCTTCTGTAGCTTGCTGTTGTTAAACTTCTTGCTTTTTTCTATCAAAGCTTTAGGCTATTCTAATTATGTTTAAGCTGATGCATCAAGTAGGATGTCATTGTTCTTGGGAGACTTTATATACTGGGATTATGACCTGTGGTGAGGGCTGTGGCAGATGGCTCGTTCAATTTTGATACTAGATGAGCTCACACAAGGTTTCTCATGTTCTAGCTTATGATTTGCCGACTACAAGAACTTGAGTGATCTCGCACGCAACTCAATTCGATGCTGATTATTGATACAGGATAATGACCCGACATATAGCTAACATACACGATACACCTTGGAGATTACTCACCACCGGCAGTAAGACGACACAAATCTTTACCTATTTTAAAGCACGTAACGTTTCCATCAGAAATTTTGGTTTGTTCCAACACGGGTAGGCCAAACGTGTATATAATGAGAATTAAACAACACTGTACTACATTGTAACCTAAGCGGACTTGAATGCAATAAGAACATAAAAATATAATAATAAAATATGTGTCGAAGAAAACCTATTGCAGTGGAAAAAAACAGCCGCGACAGCCTTCTACCATAGCAATGCAAGGACATAATTGCTCGTAATACAGAAAGGGGAGAGAGTGGGCGTACATGGGCGCACGCGGTTCGTCCGGGTCCGGCCGGCCAGCGGTGGCCACTCTGCTCTGCTCTGACCGGCATCTTCCCTGCGGCACGCCGCCACAGCTTCCACACGCCGGCGCGAGATGGGAAGCCGTCCGTCGCATTATCCAAAAAATCATGAATATGCAGAAAGAGACATTTTCTTTTTTTGATAATACAGAAAGGAGACATGGTGGGCGTACTTGGGCGTAGGGGCGGGGCATTCGGGTAACCCGAAAATTTCGGGTTTTTAAAATTTTGGGTTTTGAGAATTGTTACCCGAAATTTGCACGAGACAATGAAAACCCGACATTTCGCGTACCCGAAAATTCGGGTTCGGGTTCGGGTAATACCCGAACTGTCCGATTTCAATAAACTGATTGATATCAGATCCAAAGCAACAATATTTCCAAAACAACGAAACATTAAACAATGAATTAGCCAAAACTTACACAACAAACGCAACATGATTTCATCCATGAACAAGCTTACACAACAAACGCAACATGATTTCATCCATGAATTGGACAAGCCAACAAGGCATAGAACATTCGAGAAGAGGAGCAGAGCATTGGCATTAAAAAAAGGTGGTAGATCTAAAGAGAACTTGCTTGCTGGTTGTCGCTGTCTCGCTGATGCGTTGACGCCAGACCTGCTGCTGACCTGCTGTTGAGGGCAAAACGACCGTCGTAAGGGCCAGCTGGAAGCTGGAAGCAGCCACCGGCGAGGCGAGCGCGGACGGAAGTAGGCAGCAGGTTCGCAGGGAGCGGGGCAGCGCGCAGCTTGAGGGAGACGCTGACCAGTGCTGGGGACCGGTGAGGTGAGATGCGGAGAGGGTGAGCGGAGGGAGCAGTTGCGGCTGTGGCGGCTAGCGGCCTGACGGGGGCAGCGCAGTGGGGATGTTAGGGTTAGGCTATCTCCAGCGATATCCTCTAAATTCCATCCCCTATTTCCATCCTCCATATCAACTTCATTCTCTATACCAATTTTTACTCCAACAACGTCCTCTATTTCCATCCTCTATACCCCACAATATTATTTTTTATCATTTCCTCCTCCCGCCCGCCGCCGCCCCGCGCCTCCCCCGCCCGCCGCCGCCCCGCGCCTCCTCCCGCCCGCCCCGCGCCTCCTCCCGCCCGCCGCCGCCCCGCGCCTCCTCCCGCCCTCCCCCGCCCGCCGCGCCTCCCCCGCCCGCCGCGCCTCCTCCCGCCCGCCGCCGCCCCGCGCCTCCCCCGCCCGCCGCGCCTCCTCCCGCCCGCCGCCGCCCCGCGCCTCCTCCCGCCCGCCCCGCGCCTTCTCCCGCCCGCCGCCGCCCCGCGCCTCCTCCCGCCCGCCCCGCGCCTCCTCCCGCCCGCCGCCGCCCCGCGCCTCCCCCGCCCGCCGCGCCTCCCCCGCCCGCCGCCCCTCCCCTGCCCGCCGCCCCTTCGCGTCCGCCCGCCGCCCCTCCCCTGCCCGCCGCCCTCCCCTGCCCGCCGCCCCTTCGCGTCCGCCCGCCGCCCCGTCGCGTCCACCCGCCGCCCCGCGCCTCCCCTGCCCGCCGCCCCTCTGCCCGCCGCCGCGCCTCCCCGGCCCGCCGCCCCTCTGCCCGCCGCCGCGCCTCCTCCCGCCCGCCGCCCCTTCGCGTCCGCCCGCGCCGCCGTCCCGCGCCGCCGCCCCGAGCAGCCCCGCCCCGCCGCCCCGAGCAGCCCCGCCCCACGGCCCGCCGCCCCGCGCGCCGCCGTCCCGAGCCGCCCCGAGCCGCCGTCCCTGCGCCGCGATGGAGGACGCCGGTCCTTTCTCCCTCTGTGCGGGACGCAGAAGGCTTCCTCTATTTTACCGCACCGTTTGGAGAACATCGCTGGAGCGTCCCCGTGCTACAGTATCCCCCGCGTTTACAGAACAGAACCGTTTACGGTTCCTCGCTGGAGACAGCCTTAGCACTTCAAATATACAGAGTATCCGGGATGGGCTGTAGCTGTGGGCTGGGCTGAAACTTTTTGTTGGACTGAAGTTCGGGTTTTTTAGGCTATTCGGGTGCCGGGGTTTTAAACCCGAATTGCCCGAAATAAAATCGGGTTCCCAAACTTGCTACCAAGATAGTTTCGGGTTTTTTGATTTCGGGTACTTTGGGTTCGGGTTCGAATTTTTTGAGTTCGGACTTCAGGTATCGAATTTTATGCCCAGCCCTTGGGCACACGCGGTTCGTCCAGCCGGTCAGCAGCGGTGGCCACTCTGCTCTGACCGGCATCTTCCCGGTGGCATGCCGCCACGGCTTCCATACAGCGGCTCGAGACGGGAAGCCGTCCGTCGCATGATCCACAAAAATCCACGCCCTCACCAACTCCTTGCTCGGCGTTCACCGCCGAAAGCCGTAGATCCAGCGAGCGCGCGAGCAGAGGAGATGGAATGGTTTGATACTGCCACGACAAAAAACATCTGCTATGGTCCTGTTCGGTTACTAGGGGCTAAAGTTTAGTCGCGTCACATCAAACGAGAATCTTGCTATTTAGATGTATTAAATAAAATTTGTTTATAAAACTTTTTGCACAGATGGGTGCTAATTCGAGAGACAAATTTAATAAGCCTAATTAATCCATAATTAGCCACAGTGATGCTACAGTAATCATCCGCTAATCATGGACTAATATACCTCATTAGATTCGTCTCGCGAATTAGCCCTATGGTTCTGCAATTAGTTTTGTAATTAAACTTTATTTAATATTTATAAATGATAAGATTCTTTTTGATACGACAGGGCTAAAGTTTAACGCTCTGGAACCTAACACACCCTATGTTGGATCTTAAATCGATCAGCCCATATGCCCCAACGAGGAAGGTCGGCCCAGCACAGTTAGAGCACCTACTACAACAGTTAGACAGCAGCCATCTACATAAGTATGTGTAAGCAAAATAAGCTAACATGAGGAAAGAGTGTGTTGCTATATTTAGCTGTCTATTTAGATAGACAGCTAAATAGACAACCAATTGTAAAGCTGTCTATTTAGCTGTCTGTATGTGTCAAATAGATAATAGCTGCCTAAATTGTTGTTCATACCCTTATGCGGCCGTTCTATCTCGGGCGCGTATCACTGAAAGCGACAAATCTTTTTTGTTTTGAAGCGACTATCATTATTCAGCCGCATGTATTTTATGGACACGGCTAATTTCGGACGACCATAAATTAGACCGGCGGCACGGCAGCCCTATTTTGGAAAAACAATTAGATTAGCTTCCCCTTTTAGCAATTAACCTCCGCACTGTCGCTGCAGGCAGCAGACATATTTTCTGCCACCCCACTGCCCACTCCAACGGAATCCAGAAAAAAACTATTCCACATAGATACGAATGACGTAAGCGCATGTATGCACATAATTTCTAGATAAAAATAAAATAAAAAGATCGTAGTTTCAAAACCGAACATCGGAATCAAAATCCGATTATATAGTTATGTTTATTTCAATAAGAGCTTCAAAATAAGATCTCACATCACTATATTTCAATAATATATTTTTTATGAGAGAAAATATTTTTTTAATATATTCTAATTTGCTTATGATGTTTGCAAAAATTGCTTACGGCTTTACAGAATGTTACTACACACGTTTGAGTTCAGTTATTGGTGTTCATATGGTAAAGATTGATTGCTTGGTGTGATTAGTGGATGAGGGTAAATAACTTTGTTGGGAAGGTGAATATTTATTACATGATCAATAATATACCACTTTAGCAGATTAGTTGAGCATTTTAACTAATTTATTTTGATATTTTCTATTATACATAAAGCAATTTATGTGTCTTCGAAAAATATTGTCGAAACATATACAAGTGGGGTCTTATTTTGAAGATCACTTTGCAAGAGACACATTATGCAATTGGAATTTGAATTTGATGGATGGTTTAAGAACTACAACTTTTAAATTTTGAAATTGCTTGTATGTGCGATAGCAACTCCCATTGGCCCTCAGAGGTGGGTATACACTGTGCGTGGGCGGATGACAGATTTAGGGTGCGTTTGGTTCAGCTATGAGCTGTGAAAAAGCTGTTGTCAGATGTATGCTGTGAAAAAGCTGCTGTGAAAAAGCTGAAAGTCGTTTGGTTCAATCTGCTGTGAGTTGTCAACTGTGAAAAAGTTATATATTATCTTTATGCAAATTGACAGTATACAATATTTCTTTGTGATGACCAAATTCCTTTTCCTTTAAATCTTTATTTTTATATATATGAAAAATATTTGGAGTTAACTTTTTTATTCTTTTTTATTTTTATTTTTCTATATATGAAAATCTTTATTTTCTTATATATAAAAAGGAATTGAAAGGGTATATATGTGACCAACAGTAGGTGCGTAGTTTTCACAAATTCAGAAAAGCTGCAAAAGCAGGGTACAACCTGATTTCAAATTTGTACTACAGAAAAGCTGAATCCGCTTTTTTAAAGTAGCTGCACAAAAACTAAATCCCTTTAGTTCAGCTTCTGCTTTCTAAAAGCAGAAGTAGGTTCAGAAAGCTCAACCAAATGCAACCTTAAACTACCGTGCAGTATTGCAAACGCACTGCTGGCTGGAAAAAATCATTACTGTTTTTATTTATTAGTTAGTTTATTATAAGGCTCCGCACTTATCCAACCATGGGCAGGATATTGCATGCAAAAATGGATAAAATTGATTACAGCACTGCTGTACATTCAAAACTGAAAAACTATAAATCTTAGACCATAAATCTAAATTAAATTCCGATTGTTTCTTGCAACAAGATTTTCAAAACAAAACCATACTTAACTATATTTGAATAATATTTTTAAGACTATACTTTTAATACATAATAATTAATTTTATCTACTGTGATCAAATACTTGTACAACAGGAACAAATAATTCTTTTTACAAACAAAAATATTAAACATGATGCGCAAATAAATAGTATACTGCGAACAAAAGATTAAACATAGTGAATATTTATTATACAATAACAAAATATTACGAACAAATAAGTCCACATCACTGAATAATTTAGTATATAAAAGTGAAGAAAATAGCTACCCATCAGAACAAATGATTCTAAATTGAAAATAAACGATGAATAAATTATTATTTTAGGTTAATACAATATATACACATGAAAAATAAAATTAGTATAAAGTGAATAAATCATTCAGCATCATCAACTAAGAATGAGTCTATGATACGAATGAATTAGTATAAATTGAACTTAGGTCATTCTTCAATGTGATGAATAAAACTTTCCACTATAAGAAAAATTAAGTATTGGTTTGTTAACACTAAATTATATAAGAATTAAAGTAGATAAAGTAAATTATTAAGAAGACAAATGACAATTGTATAAATAATATATATGTGAGATTTAGAATAAAAAAGAAGGCAGAGAAAAATTAAATAAAATAGTACACGCACTAGGGATTAGAAGGAAAAAGAAATAAATAAATAGAAGATGAGAAGTTAACAGTAAGAGGAAGAACGGAAGAAGAAAAAAAAACATACCCATAACCCTTTGAAAAGAAAAGAGATAACAAAAAAAAGAGAAAGAGCATCGTATTATACTGGTTTTCCTCCCAGCAAGCATGACTTTCCATACGGTTCTTCACATGGTGCATGCGAATGCCTGGTCTCTATGTCTAATACTCTGACCTACTACATGTGTTGACCATGGGCCATGGGTTGTACTGATAGTTATGGGCTGATTTCTTTTATCGGCTTGCGTGCATATTCCTTTAGGTGACCTACTGCATTTGTAGCACGGACGATATATAGTCCCCGCATTCTTTCGCCATCGATCATCGCATAGGCAGAAGCGCTTCGCCTGATGGCCCTCTCGCTTGTTTTTTCTCAAAGACCCAAGTTTTCGGCCCATCATCTTTTTTCCTTTTGTTTCCTCTCGCATCCTCTTCCTGCTGCGTTTCAGTTCTTAAGAGTTCGGCTGCCCTGACGGCTTCCGTGAGGAGGCTCCATTCACTGGTGGGAGTTTCTACGTGGGATGGTTCAGAGGTGACTTCCGGGAGGAGGTCATTCACTGGCGAAGGTTTCTGCGCGGGAGGTTTCAGGTGAGGCGACGACTTCCTTCCGCGAGGGAGGCCATTAACTGTGGCTAGAGTTTCCTCGCGGGAGAATTCTGTTGAGGCAACGGAGCATCCTCAGTTGGGATACTCAGTTAATGATGGTACTAGTACGTGATCAATACATATATATTAAGTGATATTAATATATCTTAAGAAATATTAAGATGTAATAAGATAAAATAAAAGCAATAAGAATGTAGTTGCACAAAATAAATGTTATGATGATAATATTTATCCTTTTCTATCTCATACGACATATCTTTATACGAACAATCAAATATCATCTCTTCTCCGCCAATCTAATAAGATGCAGGTAACCAATCAGCATGCTATTGCATGAACCCAGCCGCTGGAGAGGGCCTAGCTCATGGATACCAGCCAGGCTAAGTTATACAGGTAACCAATCAGACCCTACATTTCTCTTTTTGGAAGGAGAGGATTGTTTATATCTTTATCTTTTTTCTATCTTGTGTGCAAATATTTATATAGAAGAATCTCATACAAACGCATTGTTTTGCATATTACTTATATTTTATCATCTCTTACATTAATATTTTGATATATCTTATTACGCTCCATGCAAATCTTCCACAAATATTTTGATATCTTAGTTCTTAGTACTAGATTTTGATATCTCTTCTACACTTGAATAGCTATGTAGAAGCATCCAAATAAATCCATAAGTATTAATTTTTTTGCTAATGAATGCGATAGGTACTAACCCTTGTCCATATCTACTCCTCTTGCATGATAAATCTGTTTATCCAGATATTTCAGTATTTAATCTTATTTTGCATACCTTCTAAAATTTGACACTTGATGATACAAGGACCATTTCAAAAGGTTAAGACTGCGTTTGGTTGAGCTTTCTGAACCTACTTCTGCTTTCAGAAAGCAGAAGCTGAACCAAAAGGATTCAGCTTTTGTGCAGCTATTTTGAAAAGCTGCTTTTCTGTAGTACAAATTTGAAAGCAGGTTGTACCCTGCTTTTGCAGCTTTTCCGAATTTGTGAAAACTACGCACCTACTGTTGGTCACATATATACCCTTTCAATTCTTTTTATATATAAGAAAATAAAGATTTTCATATATAGAAAAATAAACATAAAAAAAATAAAAAAGTTAACTCCAAATATTTTCATATATATAAAAATAAAGATTTAAAGGAAAAAGAATTTGGTCATCACAAAGAAATATTGTATACTGTCAATTTGCATAAAGATAATATATAACTTTTTCACAGTCGACAACTCACAGCAGATTGAACCAAACGACTTTCAGCTTTTTCACAGCAGCATTTTCACAATAGACATCTGGCAACAGCTTTTTCACAGCTCATAGCTGAACCAAACGCATCCTTAATTCATTTCCGCAATTTCTTTTTGCATATTCCCATTTGTAAGAACCGTCCAATTTAATATTATTTTAAGCGAATCTACGATCATTAACAATAAGATGGGAGCTAATACGCGCCCGCGCTATGAGCGTGCCATGTGTTAACCCACATCTAATTCATAAATGACCAACTCGTCATTCGCCAAAAATAATATCAAATCCGATAGTCCCAATATGTGCTCCACCATATGCCCAAGATCATGCATACACACATACCATTTACAATCTCATATATCACCGATGGACCATAATGAACCATTTTTAAGTAATGAAGGTTACACTAAATTTTATAAGTTCAACAAAAGGATGGGTTCAAATCCAAAATTTAAGGTTCAACAACAAAATACAAGCTTCGGGCCCACTACTTAACAATAAAAAGGGATATAGTTTATCAAAAAAAAATTTGAACATGTCATCCCAAAAGAACGAGTTCGTAGCGGATAACTAAATAACATAAAATGATGGGGTCTTGCTCAAGGACACCATTAAGGCCGCATCGACCTACTTCTCGCCCGCACCGAGGTCGGAGGGATAGAAGTGGCCAAACACAACCTCCAGCTCACCTGCAACTTAGTTAACAAAGCAATATGAGTACAAAGGTACTCGCAAGACTTACGCAAATTAACTAATAACCAAGGATCATGCAAATAAAGGCTCACAAGATAAGGCTTTAAAGTTAAGTAATTTGCATAAGCATGAGCTTTCTAATCCAACACCTAGCTTCCTAGAATTTTAATTATCTTGCCCAAACCAGCTCAAGTTTTAGTTAATTGAATTATAAAACAATTAAGTATCATGAGGTGACATGAACCAAATCCGAATAAAAATGATACTTCTACGAAGAATTCATTGGATATTGAGCTTGCTCATAACCGAGAGCGCGGCAATTCGAATTGATTCATTAACCATGCAAGGGTGTACTTCTTTACCCACATGACACAAGGACCATGCGACTCACCCAACCGATCACGTTGAGCAAAGGGGTACTCGCATCAACCTTTTCCGACATGTCTCAACCGTTGAACATCACACCTAACTTGTGCGGAGAGTTATCTAGGTCCACCGGGGACACCCCTACGCCTCTCTACAAAGCCCTATGGCCACGCATCTAGAACCGTCCATCAAAGATTAATGCTTAGAAGGTAATCGGCTCATCCATACCATGATTGGATATGTGGTAGTACGATAACATGCTCAAAACTGAGGTTATCCACGGATGGTCCTTAACCGATTCAAGTGGACTATGCCTATGAGACTCCATTCTCGAGGCCCTACATTCCGCCCAAACCACGAAACCATTTCTTTTCCAACTAGACCGATACAAACTTTCAACATCCCAAACCCGGACAATCGCGAGCAAGATAAAAGTTGTGTATTGTACAAGTGTTCCTATTCCCAACAATTCCTTCCAAGTTACGGATTAATTCTAAGCATGGCTAAGCATTTACCAAAGTGATTCGTTACTGACTCTAAGTGTCAAGACATGGGTATATAAAAGCAAGGGAGGTCAAGGTATAAACATAGGATCGACGATGCAATAGATAATATTTAGTATAAACATATATAGATAACAATTAAGTAAATCCAAATCAAATTAAATGGGTCAAGGAATCATGCTTAGCTGCTTGCTTTGGTTATCTTCCGGCTCGACGACAAATTCAACTCCCGGCTCGGTTTCGACGATCTCGGCGGGCTCAACGGGCTCGTTCTTCGGCGTTTCGATCACTATAATGCATAAATGTTATATGGAACGTATGCATTAGCATGATGTTGATGATATGAAAATGATATGATGAAATAAAGAATGAGCATCACATTTAACAAGGAAGCATGCGAACACTAGATAAGGAGCTCGCCGATTACGTTCGCAAACATAAGGATCAAAATGAGGATAGATCAAAACTATTCATATAGCAAGCATAAATCAAGATTTAATGTTTGCATACAGAGAACATCATAAGGAACTCATGAGAGTTGGATTTGCAATAAAATTAGTTCATTAGAATTATTTATGAAATCCACAATTTTCAGCTACTTTAAACAAGTTAAATCTTAAAATACAAGTTAAAAATTTCTATAAATTCTCAGGAAATTATCAAGAAAACTAGACATGAAGAAAAATCTAACAGAAGTGGTTTTGACATTTTATCACCTTTTAAAAAAAGTTTATAAATGAAACAAGCTTGCAGGCAGAAATTAATTTAACACACCAAAACCCTATTAAACAGCATAAAATCATTTTCACAAGTTGTACCCCTAGATAGAAAATTTCTCCAGGATTCCAATAGGATTTAATTTGACATTTTTAGAGCATCCTAACAATTATCAAGCAATTCATTCACTTTGGTAAAAATAAATCCTAACTAAGTGTACAGGATATTAACATGCACAACAAAATTTTGCTAAACAGAGTTATCACCTAGGAATCAAACAAATTAAGTTCCAAAATTTTTGGAGGCCTACACAATTTATTATGCAATTTACAAGTTCACAGCATAATTAAACAAAAAAATAAAAACTCTGAAAACAGCTATGGCACCCGGATCTGGCGCTCCTAGGCGTCGACAGGTGGGCCCAGGCCAGACCGGGCCGGGCAGAGTCAAGCCCGGCCGCTGGCCTTGACTCACCATGGGGGCGCGCCAGAGCGTGCCCACGACGCGGCCAGCGCGCGAACGCGCGCGCAGCGCGACGTCGCGGCGGCCAGCGGGGGAAGGCGGCTGAGGGCGCGAAAGGGGCGAGAGCCGCGCGTGCAGGGGGAGCCTGGCGCGGTGAGGGTGCTCACCCGTGACACAAAATGGGTGGCGCAAGGCGGTGGGCGGCGGCGGCGGATGGGGGCGTGCGTCGTGGAGTGGCTGCGAGGGAGGAGAGAGGCGGTTGAGGGTCGAGGCCTAGCGAGGAGGAGCAGGGGGTGCTACGTGCGTGCGGAATCGGGTGGAGGTTCGTCGACGGTAGCGAATCGCGGCGGCCGGCGGGAGGAGGAAGAAGCGGTGGCGGGTCGGGCGGTGCTAGGGTTTCGCGAGGAGGGAAAAAAATGCGCCCGAGGGAGAGAGAGGAGGGGAAGAAGGGCGTGCGCCGGGGTGGTGTCGCCTCGCGGCCACGCTAGCCCAGCCAGCGGCCGATGGTGTGGTGACGCCGCCGCAGCTTGCCAACCGGCGACGCCGGGTCGCGTCACGGCGGGGATGAGGGGCTGACGGGTGGGCCCGGGTGAGTGAGAAATAAAGAAAATCGGTAATACAAATTAAAAATTCAAAATCTTGTACTTTTCGGGCTCCAAAAATTACCAAAACTTTACTGGAGCAAGATTAAATTACCAAGAACACAATGCCATAACAAAAATTCAAAAATCTATTAAGGATTGCTCACAAAAATTTAAGCAAAACTGCAGTTTTCAATTTTTCCAAGAATTTTATGGCTCGGGTTAAACATAAAAAATTTTCGAAAAAATATTCAAAATTCACCATTTGAAATCTAGGATTTGAATAAAATTTTTGGGAGCATAATTATACAGAAAAATTTAAACTTTCTTCACAACCCTCTCTTAATCAAAGCAAGAATTTCAATTCACTCAAACAATCCCATGCACATGATGCTCCATTATGCTTGGATGATGCTCATGATGATGTTGTTTAATTTTTGATCATGTTCATTAGTTTTGGGTCGTGACACCATTGGTATGTCTCTGGCCATTTATCTAAAGAATTGTCTATGCATTACATGAATCATGCTTCTACCAACAGACTTTTCAATGCACCGTCAATTACATGACTGCTTAAACATGGCCAGGTCCTTTGCTTATCGATGATGCAGAAGATGGATGCATTTAAAGCCAACTATACTGTTCTCTGAAGTTCACAATCTTATTTTCCTATGCTGAGTTTTTGTGAAGCTTTATGATCTCTCCCCCTTTGAATTTTGTGCCAATCATGTGCCAGTTTCTTTGATGAAATTTCAACTGCATGATTATTAACTTTATATCTCAATTGAGAATCTGTACACATACACAACATTTTCTTGATTTAACACAGTTAATTTTTACTTCTATTTCTCATGCATCGTATCTCCTAGCAGCCAGAGTTTTTTCTCATCCGTTTCCCCAATATGTTTCTCTTTTTCTAGTTGTGTGATTAGATTTTGTAGTAGTGTGATTAGATTTTGAAACTGTTGATCTGCAGGTGCAATCTACAAACATTATCATTTTATTCCGTTCCATTCCATATCAGGTTGCTTGTTAGATTTGTTTACAGCAATCATTATACAAAATCATGAAAGTGATCTGCAGGTGTATAAATTGTTTTTCTTGGTTAATTTCTCGACCCAATGCAAATTTCCCCAACTATGCATTGAATATATTGCGTGCAGTACCTAATAGTTCATTATGGTTGACCCTTTTTCCCAATAATACTTGCAGTACACATTTACTCATTTTCTCTGAATATTGTGAATTTATATGTCCTTGCAGTTCCTAATAAGTTTTTAAGAAAATAAATATTGGATAGAGTTCTTGCTCCATATTGAAGTTGGTTCTAATGGATTTTTTGGTGTTTCTTTTTCCATTTTTCAAATACATTTTTTTTATCTCCCTGGTGCTTTAGTTTGGTTCATTTTCCATGCCACTGAAACATTTGTTCCAGGCCATGTTAACTCCACATAAGACTTAGTGATGCTCATTCGATAGGTTCATTTGATGCTCATTAAGGTTCAAGATTGTATTTGGTTATTTGTACATCTGATACAGTAACCATATCTTGGCTAAAGGTGAGGTTACCGACCGCAAAAATCGTCCCCAATCTTTCTCCTCCCGACCTGCAGAAGCTTGGCCGGCAGCGGCGTGCGGCGCGGAGAGCCGCACGGCAGCGTGCGGGCGCGGTCCATCGAGCTCCACGGAGACCGGCGCATGGGACAGAGGGGTCAGCTCGCCGGCGCCCAGGAGGCCCGTCTCCTCCTCCATCATCCACTCATCCTTATCGCGACCGTGAAGGTCTATCCCGTACTCATCCACCGCCTCCTTACCCATGTGTGATTGATTTGACTAATCAATTCGATTGCTCTTCGTATCAGTGAGGAGTGCAATTGGAAGGCCAAATCAACTCATGAACATATCAATTTGTAGGATCAATTTCAGCAGCCGGAGATGGAAGAGATGAGGCAGTGGGTGGTTGGGGAGAGGAGGCCGCCTGCCGTGCGGGAGGGTGGAGGGCGAGCGACGTCGGTTGCAGGGGCGCATCCGGCAGGCGGGCCGGCCATGCTGGCGAGAGCGGCAAGCTCCGTGCGGCGTCCGCGCGGGTGCTCCACCGGCCGCATGCGGGAGCCCGAGGTCCACCGCCGCTGCGTGCAGGAGCCGAGTGCTCCTCCGCCGCGAGCGGGGGCCTGAGCTCCGAGGCCACGTGCGGGAGCGGGACCTCCGCCGCCGCACGTAGAGCTGTTGTTGGGGAACGAATGGGAAGAATCGAGGTTCGCCGCTGCTATCGGGGAATGAGGAAGGAGGAGGAGGTGGACGCACAGGGGGTGACGTGAGACAAAGTCGTTGGAGCACCTTCGGCTGGACAAGCCCGGCTTATCGTGTGTTTGGTTAGGGAGCGGATCAGAACGGAGCCGCTCCGCTCCTCTTTTCCGCGTGTTTGGTTGTAACTGACTAGGAGCGGAGTGGCTCCGGAAGCCCAAAGATACCAATATTCCTGCGAGATGCGGAATGGGACCGCTCGCCCAAATCGGCCGGACGCGAGTGCTCCCGTTCCTGCGTCCGCCCCGCCCCCCCTCCCCCGGGCCGCCGGAGGATGCCGGAGTGTAGGCGCCTGCCGGAGGCCGCCCAGGCGCCGGCCTGGAGGATGCCCGCGCCCCCCTCCTCGGGGCGCCGCCGCTGCCAGAGCTCCGCTGCCGGAGGATGCCCAGGCGCGCTCCCGCCCCCCCCTCCCCCGGCAGAACAGAGCCCGGGCGCGCGCCCCCCGCCGAGGATGCAGCGCCCGCCGGAGGCCGCCCGCCCCGGAGGAGGATGCCCCCCCGGGCAGCAGGATGCCTAGGCGCGGGGCGGAACAGAGCCCAGGCGCGGGCGCCCGTCGGCGATTCCACCCCCCCCCCCCCCCCCCCCGCGATCGAGGATTGAGGCGCCCCGTCGGAGGCCGACCCCGGAGGATGCCCAGGCGCGGGCGGAACAGAGCCCAGGCGCAGGCGCCCGCCGGCGATTCCCCCCCCCCCCCCCCCCCGGCGGCCGGAATCTAGATTGAACGGAATGGTTCTCCAACCAAGCACGGGATGGAATGGTTCTGCTCTACTTCGCTCTCCAACCGAACAAAAAATGGAGCGGCTCCGTTCTGCTTGCCAAACATAGAACAGAACGGCTCCATTCTTAGAAATTGGAATGGAGCCGTTCCATCCAAGTTGGCTCCCCAACCAAACGTACCCTTAGTGGACACGGTCGCGATTCGCGTTTTCGTGGAGCCAGGCTAAGAGGCCGATTTGGCTTGCCGTGGCCTGGCTAAAGAGGCCAGCCAGGTAACCAAATATGGGCAGGGTGGCTTACTGGAGCCTGGTTGGGGGTTGGCCACCCAACCAAACGGACCCATGTATATCAACATTTTCATATCTTTATTATGTTTAGTTGTTCGTTTTTATACTTTTTAATTTCTTAATCATAAGTGGTTCCCTAAGTATTGTTATATTTTCACCATTATATTTACAAAATATCCGAGATATCTTCATGGCAACTCATTTTCGAGGGAATGTTGATGCATGAACCTATACCAGTCATTTGTTTGAATTGACCTCTTCGCTTCCTGATTATGCAGGTATATTTCCACATATATACAAATATTGCTGGCTATTGGAGTTTGTGCTTATCCAAAAAATTTTTTATCACAAACCTAGAATTTTGTTACTAGTTTGAGCTTAATCAAGTGCTTATATTAGCTTACACTTTATGTTCTATTTCACAGCCACTTAATAAGTCATATTTGTTCACGATTTTTGTTCCACTAGTTCAATAAATTTGTTACAAGAAAAAAATCTTTTTGTTCCACGCAGTACATTAAGGTTACCAGTTCAAAGCATTTGTTCCACCATTGCAGAATATTTTTTCCACGGATCGATACGATCTTCTTCCATGCAATACGAGTTTTTGTTCCACGTGATTTCTATATTCAGTTCAAAACATCTAATCCATGTGATCGGATCTTTTGTTCCACGCAGTGAGTTTTTGTTCCAAGTAATTTCCATATTTGTTCCACCAGTTCACAACTTTTGTCCCACAAGGTTAATAAATTTTTCCATGATCAAAATATTTTTGTTCCATGCAAAACGAGCTTCTTTTGCTCCAAGTCATTTCCATGTTTGTTCCACCAGTTCACAACTCTTGTTCCACAAGGTCAATAAATTTGTCCTCCTGATCAAATCTTTTAACTTTACGTCGAGTTGTTCCATCCATTCAGAACATTTGTTCCATGTGATCAAATCTTTTGTTCCATTATTGATTTGGGTTTTTGATCTATGTTATTTATTTCTACATTTGTTCCAGTAGTTAAATATGTTTGTTCCACGTGATTAGATATTTTGTTCCACGAGTTAACCATATTTGCTCCCAGTAGGTTGATATTTTGTTCCACGCGATACCTATAACTATTCATCCAATTAATAGAAAATATTTCTTCCACTAATTTTCTAGGGTTTCTCTGCTTAGGCAATTGGATATCAACGTGGAAATGCAACTGACGCAAGATGTCCCGAATCATTATGCCATCGGTTGGTTGGTCAAAGATAGGATCATGTCAATTTGAGAACTTACTCCCTCTATCCCAAAATAAGTGTTCATTCCACAAAGAGTGTTCTTTTAGAAGCTAGTGAGGTCCATCTAATTAAAGCAATATTAAATATCAAGAAAAAAAGTATAGAGAAGGGCATAGAGCCAATCAAATGCTTAGCAAATACTACTTTTCTGATTCCAATGCAATTGCATTTATTGAGAATACAGAGAATCAAATAAAAAGTACGTTTTCCACAAACAAAGTGGTATAAGTTATTTTGGGTAACGAGATCATCTCTCACTATTGCTAATATGTCTAAAACTTTCTAAATGAACATTTATTTTCTTTAATTTTAGCCCATCTGATTCCAATTCCTTGCTACCTTATTAATTCTTCTTTGTTGTAGACCTAGGATGTATTAACTGTGGCTTGTCTTGACCCCCTAAGTTTTCTCTATTTCTTTTCTTGGTGCTTGCCTTCCTCTTTTGTTTGTTTCCCCAATCTGCTATGGCCATTGCCATGACCGGAGTTCCTTCCATCCCTTGATATGAACCGAATTTCTCCCTCTGTCTGTTGTTGACCTATATATCTTGCAAGAAAGATACTGCCCCAGATTTCTTTATATGTTGTTATTTATGTGCTTGATTTTTGGAATCAATGTTCTCTTAGTTCATTTATAGTTCTGTGTAGGGATTTTCGCAATATGTACCTTTATTTTTGTTTTGTCCTGTAGGCCTGGAATTTTCAAAGCACATGCAAACGGAACAAACCCAGATTAAGTCTGGTCAATATTGAGCTCCTCGTATATGACCAGATATCCTGGTTATGTACATTGTCCTCACAGGCTACCTGATCATTTAAGTTTCTCTTTAGTTTTTTTTATTTGTTGTTGGAATCTAAACCAACTTCCTATGCATATCAAGCATAAATAAAGAAAGTTGAAGTTCAGGTATCTATTCTTTCCGACTGAATATTTTTTCTAACTAAATACATGAGATACTAATTCTATATTTTTAGCAGAACATTACTAATTCCATATTTTTAGCAGAACATGTGTTCTCTAGTTTTACATATGATCAATTCAAGACCATTTCTTCTAAATAATCTTCGAAGTTTTCAACCCTCAAGCATTTGTGTCCTGCCATTTCATATACTAGGCAGTTATCTTTTTTTTTGCCCCCTGTGTACCAGAACACTTGAACCATAATGCTTGTTACCATGTTTGAATTCTTGCAAAGAACTTGGGCTTCTACACTCACGTTCACAAGAATGCTCAGTTGCAAATTTGTTCCGAGATGAAGTAACCGTGTCTTTGTTTCTAAGAACTACAAGAATCAAAGCCATCACAGAGAACATAAAAATGAATCACCGAAATGCCTGCCTGGTACATGCTCACTTTTCTTTGTGCGCTCACCAAGAAAGCAACCTAGGCCTTGGATGTCGGCCCAAGAAAGCACTGTCGCAAGCGCTTCCTCGGTGAATTCGATTGCAGTCGTGCGCGTTTTCCCAAGTAGCCCCCTTCTATTTGCTCGGGTAGCGCATGACTAAGATACTTCCTCATGGAGTTCTAGAGAAATTACCACTAATTACATATGTATCGTTTTGCGAGAAAAAAGTCCACTCTTTTTTATCGCCCTCCCTTACATCAAATGTTCTCCATGCCCCAATTCTACCAAATTATTTGTGTGTGTGTGTGTGGGGGGGGGGGGGGGGGTTTGCAGCCAGCCAACGGTCTCCAACTAATCAAGGTATTCTAATGATGTCTCCTTCATGCGGTCTATTTTTTTTTGCCTCCGCCTCCGCTGCTCACAGGGTTCTTGCTGTGGAAGCCTCCGTCTGTTTATCCTCTTGTGGCTGGAAGTTCTTACACCTCCTGGTTCCTGCGGCCAAGACCTCCGCCAATGTCGGCCTTGACCTCGGCGCACTAGGGCATGGCGTTTAGGCCACGATGCCCTAGGGTAAGGCAGCTACTAGGGGCCCACCAGCCTAGCACATTCGAGGGGCATAGCGACCAAGGCGACGGCCTTGAACCCTTGGTAGCCAATGTGGTGGCCTCGACGCCCAAGGCAGCAATCACGACGGCGGCCTCGGCCACCTTGGCAACCAGGCCTTGGTACCAAGGGAAAGGCTGCAAGGACCAAGCACACCTATCAACTCATCCAACCCGTACTAGATCCAAAGCAACGGCCAAGACGAAGCAACGCACCGCAAATGATATAGCCCGCCTAGTCCGCCAAAACCAGAGTGCCAACCACTCCCTCATATGCCAAAGATGCTATGGTCCGTCCAGTTAGCATGGAACATGGATCCGATGAACTCCTTCCTCGTGTGCGCGTCTTGGATAGTTTTTTATTTTTTCCGAGTCCATTAGCCCATTCCGACCACCCCCTCATGCCCATGCACTGCTTCCTTCATTTTATACATAGGCTGACCCACGAATGACACTCTCCTTCGGCTCTGATTGGGAAAAAACTGTTGCCGCTCGATTACGAAGTCCATGCAATTCCTAGGGTTTCCACGATGTCCATTCGCCCTTTCACCAACCTAAAGTGCAGTATAAATAGCCTCTATAGGATCACATTAAAGGAGAGTTAGGGTTTCTTGAATACATATAGTTTCAGCATTGCACCGCCACCGCAAATTTAGGAACAAAGAGGGAATGAGGGAATTAGGTCATCGAGTAGAGCATCATAGGAGCCCATGAGCTAAGTAGGGAACACCCCAGGCCGATCAGCCTAGGTGTCCAGAGCTTTGATCTGGTGAATCTTCAGAGCCTTCCAACCCTTTTATGTATCAAGATGTGCAAGATCATGGGGTAAAGTCTCTCTTTGTCACTAGGATCAAATTGGAGATCTTGATATGTAATTACTATGCTTATGTATAAGATCATGTTATCATATGGTTATGTTGATGAGTGCTTTATTGTGCTTGGCTAGCAAGATCCATGGGTTGTAGTAATATTTGATTGTTGTTTAACCTTTGTACATCATCATAGTGTGCTTGTTGCAAGACGGTTGATTATCCTCGTATAGTGATACTATGTGGGAGGGAAAAGGTCTAGCACCTGCGCAATCTTTTAGCAATGCTAGACCAGTGGTACCGTTCATATGGTGAAAGCATATGCAAGTGATCATAGATCCTTAGGATGAATGTTCTGTTTATTTCTGTTTACAACTGATAAACTCTGACTTTTTAACTTTAGTTATTCACATAAATTTCATACACAATACCTACTTTTTTCAAATACTAGAATTACTTGAATGGCTAAATTACGAACCACTTGTTCTGTAAATTGATAAACCTTCTAGCAATACTCTAAGAAAAAAGCTACACTGAACTGTGTCCTTAATTAAAACCAACAAGACCTCAGGTACGTGTACAATATGATTCTTTTCTTTTTTTTCTTTCCTCCTTTTTATTGTTTCTTTTTTGTTTCTCTCTCTCACGTATGACTGATTTTCCTTTTTTTCCTTTTTTAAAGATTCTTTGTGTACTACATATTGGTAGGTGTACTGGTTTAAACTTTGTTCCTCATATACAATATTTTATTTCTCAAGTTTAGATAATTTGTTCTCCGTGTCCAAAATTTTGTTCCTTGTGTAAAATGAATTGTTCCACTTGAGAAATTTTTTGTTCCACGAGTTTGGATGATTTGTTCTATATGCTCATTTATTCCTCCAAAAAACTATTTTCTTCCACTCAAACGTACTTTTGTTCCTCGAGTTTGCATAATTTATTCTAAGTGTTTTAATTTCTCTTCCTCCTGTACATCATTTTGTTTTAATTGAACATACATTATTTCTCAAGTTTGGATATTTCACGCACTACTACAAAAGGCACTACTACGAAAAAGATTTTTAGCGGCAGGTAAAAACATATTTTTAGTGGGCTCTACTTCTCGCAGCTAAAAATACGATTTTTAGGAGCGGATAACGTGCCCGCCTCTAAAAATGATTTCTAGAGGCGGATCATGTGGGGCGGATCACGGCGTGACCCGCCCCTAGAAATCGATTTGTAGGAGCGGGTCACCTCATGACCCCTCTACAAATCGATTTTCAGAAAATAAAAAAAATAAGAAAGATCGAAATAGCAAAATAAAAAATAAAAAAATATTGCAACTAACCAGCCATCACCACAAGCCCATGTACTGTCAAGTTACAATTTTTTGATAAAATATACATATTGCATCACCCGAAGTTCGAACCGCGTACGTGCACCTTCCTCTTCACCACACTATACAGTCGCTTGTGACTCTATGGGGTATGTTATTCTTTTACATTAACTCCAAAATTGATTTATAGCGGCGGGTGACACCATCTCCCGGCCCTATAAAATATTTTTCAATTTTATTCCAAAAATTCATTTAAATCTTTACATATAGAAAAAAAATAAAAAAGTGAAACTTCTATAATATGATTATTGTGAACTATAGATACAAAATAAATACGCCAAGTATATTTTAGTGTATATAAAGGTTAGTCATAGCTATATGTAGGTTCATAATAACTTTTTGGATAATTAAATGATCTTAAATGAAAAAGTTATCAACTATAAAATTTTAGATCTAGTTATTCTCTACAATTTTGATATAAAATTTGAGTTCATCCGAGATCATATGAAAAAGTTATAATTTTTCTTGCGTAGAACCATTTTTAGGGGCGGGTCATACCGTCACCCGCACCTAAAAGTGCATTTTTAGGGATGGGTGACGCCATCACCCGCCCCTAGAAATGCCACCATTTCTAGAGGCGTGTGGTGGCATCATCCATTCCTAGAAATGCTATTTTTAGGTGATGTTATGACACGTCCTTGAAAATGATGCCCATTTGTAGGGGGCGGGTGATGGCGTAACCCGCCGCTAAAAATGCTTTTGATCCGCCCCTAGAAAAATAGAACGTTGCTACAAATTGTTTTTTAGTAGTGAGGATTTTTAGGGGCGGGTAAAAATATATTTATAGGGGCAGGTGTGCCTCCCTCCCCCGCTTCTTTAAATTGATTTGTAAGAGTGGATAATGGCCTAACTCGCCCATACAAATGCATTTATGGGGTTTGTAGGGGCAGGTCATAGCCTAACCCGCCCTTACAAATGCATTTCTAGGGGCAGGTAAGCCCCCTATATTTCTAGGAGCCTCACCTGCCCTTAGAATGCATTTGTATGGGCGGGTTAGGCCATAACCCGTCCCTGCATACCAATTCCTAGAAAATAAAAAAATTTAGAAAAATATTGAAAATAGCAAAATAAAAAATAAAAAATCCTAGTCAACCGGCCACCACCACAAACCCTCTACTGCAGAGGTACAATTTTTTTGACGAAATATGCATATTTACGTTAACCGAGGTTCCAACCGCTATCCTCAAGCCTCGCGCGTACCGTTCTCTCCACCATACTATATAGTTACTTGTAACTCTATGAGGTATGCTATTCTTTTGAATTAACTCTAAAATTGATTTGCAGGAGCGGGTGACGCCATCACCTGCCCCTAGAAATGCATTTTCGCGGTGGGTGAAACCACCACCCGCCCCTAAAAATATTTTTCTATATTATTCTAAAAATTCATTTAAATCTCTAAATATAGCAAAACAAATAGAAGAGTGAAACTTCTAAACTATGATTATTGTTAACTATAGATGCAGAAAAAATATGCCAAGCATATTTCAGTGTATAAAAAAGTTAAGATTATGGAAACCTCAAAGTATGACTTGAGTTGTATGAGATACTATGTTAGTCATAGTCATACGTAGGATACAACTATTAAATGATCTTGTGATCCTAAACGCTCTTAAATGAATAATATATAAACTATAAAATTTTGGATCTTGCCATTACAACTTTGATACGGAGCTACTCTACATCTGAGGTTATTTGAAAAAAATAAAACTTCTAGATTTTAATATTAGAGAACTTATAATAATATTTTGGATACTAAATGATCTCAAATAAAAAAGTTATCAACTATAAAGTTTTAGATCTTGTCAACCTCTACAATTTTAATATAAAGTTTGACTTCATCCGAAATCATATGAAAATGTTATGAATTTATTTGTGTTGGACCGTTTGTAGGGCTGTGCCATGCCATCACCCGCGTCTAAAAATTATTTTTAGGGGCGCATGGACCCCATCACCCGCCCCTAGAAATGCATTCTAGAGGTAGGTGATGCCATCACCTGCCCCTGAAAACGGCGGGTGATGGCGTCACCTGCCTCTAGAAATGGTTTTTTAGACGCAGGTGAATTGTTATAGTTATCCCGCTCTATTGTAGGCGCGTGATACCTTTTTGGGCTGCCTCTAAAAGCAAGATGCCCCTACAAATCATTTTTTTATAGTGACATGCTTAATTTTATTCCTCCAATATGAATTCAATTTAAATTATTAGTTAGTAAACTATAATTTTTCATTGAGCTTCTTCCTATTTGGCGGTTGGTTTCTGCTGGACAACGCTCAACCAGCTTATCTAGCTTACACACTGCTGCATCTCTGATGTTTAATTTGCCCACATTGTGATTGGCCTATGTCCTAGCATTGCCTCTACATGACCAGCGAGTGTTGATGCTGTACTGACTACTGCCATGGGATGCAGTCGGTCAGGGTGGGGGTGGTCGTCATCAGGCGGGGTTTTTGATGATCACGCGGACGTGATCACCCCCTCCAGGTGAACTGTATCCTCCCCTGCCCGTAGCTGCCTGCTTGGAGGGATGGTCGTCAACAGTCATTTTTTATGCCTAGTTGGACGGTATCCTCCCCCATAAGACATGGTAATGCACACCCATGAGTTCTTGTTAACAAAATCTAAGGTGGAGGGGAGCGAATATGTGTGAGAGAGAAAATAGCGGGCTTTGGTGAGATAGACACAAAAAACAAGAAATTTCACTTGCTTTTAGCCCACAGCTGATAGAGTGCAAAAATTGAGTATTTACATCTTCAATCCACCCACTAATGAATCTAGCAGCTTAGCCATTACATGAACAAGCTATATTTTTACCTCCATATGATATGGCAATAGTATTTAACCTTCAGCTAGCTAAATCATTATCCATGTTCTGACACACGTCGTACAAGAAAACTGTGAGGAAGGAAGTCCAACCAAGCAGCTTTCTTTTCAGGTTTATGGGCCGAGACCCTTTGGTCATGACAATCACCGAGGTATCTCCTGTATGTCTGAATACCATGTGAAAAATAATCATAGGGTCATTTGGATCCATTCAAATAATTCGTTACCTAGAACAACCATCCGGGTCTAGAATCGGCGGTGATGCCCTTTTTAAAAACAAAAAAAATAAAATAAAAAACAGGCCGCCGCCCTCCGCTCCGCGCCGCAACCCCGCCGCCATGGAGAGGGGGGAGGCGGGGAGGTGGGGGAGAGGGAAGGACCGGGAGCGGAATAATGAGAGGGAGAGGAAAATAGGGTGGTGATTGCATCACTGCCGGATCGTATTACAAATCGGCGGTGATGCCCAATATATCACTATCGGTTCGTGTTATAACCCGGTGGTGATGGCTGTTGAACCTGTCACCGCCGGTTTGTATTACGCTCCGGCGGTAATATCAGCGGTGATGGGGTGTTTGCAAGGACAGGTTCTATAGTAATGTATTTGGATAAGAAACTAATTTGTACTATGTAGCTAATTTTAGTTAGGTTATATCCAAATGGTAGCTAGATGTTAGTTAGGTTGGACCAGCTAACTACATACTTACTATCCAACTAGCTAGCCCAGCTTAGCTAGTTCCATTTCCGTCCATTCCATCTAAAATTAGCTACCAACCAATTAGCTGGTGGAAATAAAATAGACCCATAGTTTCCAAACCGAGATTCTAAATTTAATTCGACAGTGATGTAGGAGGATCCTTTAGTAACAAGTGTTAACACCAACATGTACTAAAAGGTCCATAAAAGATCCATATTAGTACCGAGTGGTATTTGTAGGCTTCCATCCACCCAAAAATACCAGTAGCAAGAAGATCCAGAAGTAGCTACCGGTATTTTTAGGGTGGACCAATAGCGTGTTTTTTAGTAGTGTATAAAATCATCAAAAGAAGACTACACTTAACTGTATTTGCATTATTTATTTGAAAATCTTTTATGAGTATCAAACAATTACTACTACATAAATGATTTGTAGCAGCAGTCCTATTTTTGTAGGGGCAGTTGAGAAATTCACCCATACCCAATATTGACAACAATTATTATAGCATCCGATCCCTCCCTAGAAATAGGATTGTACGGGCGGACCACGCTATCAACCATCCTAAAAATCTTCTTGATTTTTCGGAGCAGATGATGACATGGACTACCCCTGAAAATAGATATTTCTAAGGGCGGCTCTCATTCCATCGGCCCTTAGAAATCGAGGGGATTTTTAGGGGCGGTTTATCCCATTGTCCGCTCCTAGAAACCTATTATTTTCGATCCAAGGGTGGTTTGCAACATTAGCAGCCCCTAAAACAATCAAACTATACAGTGACGCACCTTCTTCTTCCTCGAGCTCATCAGCGCAGCGGCGGGCAAAAAAAGGAGATGCTAGTGAAATTTTGAAAAAAGAAAAATAGAAGGGGGAGATTTCTCTCTTCATTTCCTTGGAGTTAGGGGCTATATGTGGCAAGCCTATGCTAATCCTTTGTGCCTTTTTAAGCTTGCTTCTATAAAAAGCTTAATTAGGGTATGGTTAGAATATCTAGGTCATGGTGTGGTATGTAAACGTTTGGCTAAACTTACTTTATAGTTGAGAGTAGTAGTAGTATTTGGCCTAAAATTTCTAAACATTAGCATGGATTCTTTTTATAAGAGCATCAAGGTACCATAGAAATTTGAAAACATTTTGACAAAATTTTAGTACACATGGTTCATAAATAGGAACATCTAACAAACTATCTCATATGGCATAAGGCAAATTATCAAATTTACACACACCAAAACACAAATTTTGCCAAAATACACTCAAAACACATTTTTCCCTTGTAACATACTACTCTTTAATTGTAGTGTAGAAGTTTCATAAATTTTAGAGCTTATTGTTGGGGAAATGCCCCAGCCCATATAGAAATATGCCTCATGTAAAGGTCCAAGAGCCTATGTACAAATATTGTACCCACCAAGGGCTTGGGTGCAAATTGATGCCCTCCCTCCTCCATATAAATAAAGGACCAAGGGGTCGGAGGGGACTCTTTCCTGGGAGCACTCCACACTTGCCTCCTAGGAGGACTAGGAGGACTCAGAAGAGAGAGCAGAGAGATATGAATGCACAGTACTAGGTAAATTCATGAGCGATTAGTTTTTTCAATGATGATTTTTTACCCTTTGGAATTGATTTTTACCCTTCAGTGATAGCTCGGAGTAGTTTTTTACCCTTCGAAATAAGTTTTCTCCTTCAGAATTAGTATATTTACCTATCTTATTTACCTATCTGTGGTAACTTGGGTTCGGTCTTACTCTTTGAAGTTAGTTTTCACCCTTCGGAAATGGCACAGGGTTAATTTTTTACCCTTCGGAAATGAGTCAAAGTAACAGTTTGGTCTCTCGACATGTCGAAACGCCAATATTCAGCAAGATTCATTTTGTTATTTTGTTTTGAGGACATCCAATCCAAAAAATGAACTGTGTCACGGTCTTCATCTATAAGAAAGTGGACAATCTAATGGTGCACCTTCGTATCCTAGTAGAAGCTTACGGTTCCGCCGGCCACACTTGGTAAATTAGGCTTGGATGGATTATTAATTAACCCTCGGCAGGGGCTACCGTCGTCGGCTTCGGCTATTCCGTTGCAGGAAAGCCATGAATGGGTCTGGCCCATCACCCATCGCCGACGATTGGGCTTCGGTCCAGCCCCATCATTGTGGTTCGGCATCTCAGAAGATCATGCCTCTCCGGCCAGGCCTACGAGGGCCCGGGTGCGCTGCGCGCCGGCCCAGGTACGTGCCTGCAGACGTGATACTTGTCTCTGTAACCTCAGCATAGTTTGTCCATTTACTAGAAAGGCCCACGGCAAAGAAGCCCGTATCCGTATCCCATGTCGTAGTATTGTAGCTGATGCGGACTTTAGTTCATGCATGTAGTAGTTATTGTATACAGCTAAATGTAAAAGAAATTTAAGCAACATAGTTAAGATAAATTCATTATTTTGTTATTTTCGCATAGGTGTCATGGTCTGCCCGTTGTTACATTTGGTATATATTTTGAGCATTCTATTATTGTGACGCTAGTATATTATTTTGGTATTGAAATGGAGGTATGACATTTGTTGCTGCATTTATTATGGTGAAAGAAGGGGTAAAATAATTTATTAGGGAGGGTGGAGCACAATTAGTCGGATACTTAATATATTTGCGAAATCATGAGACAATTAATAGATGTGATGTTTTTTAAGGAAGTAGTGGTTATATTAAAATATGCTGCGTTATTGTGCAGGTCGCATGAGAAGCTATAGAAGAACGGTAGTATAATATTATATTTTTAGCAAAATTAGATGTTATGTTGAACGAATTATGAAAATATTTTGAATTTACAATTTTGTTATGTAGCAAAACTTTAGGTTTTAAAATTTTGAGCAATTTTTATTTGAAATTTCACTATATAGTAAAGATGTAGATTTTGAAATTCTAAGCAACTTTTGTATTGATTATTTTTTGATTTGAAGACGTTTTGGTGTCCAAATTTTAGATACAACGGGTCGTATGTAATGGGTCGTATGTAAGTATTTGTGCAAACGAATTGCAAAAGTGTTTTGAATTTTAAAATTTACTCTATAATAAAGTTATAGTTTTTGAATTTTAAATCAAGTTTTATATTGAATAACTTTTGATTCCAATACGTTTTGGTGTTCAAATTGTACGTATAACGTTTCTCACGTAGAAATAACGAATGTAACAGGTTGTGGTTTGATTTAATTGAAATGCGAGGGTTTTTCTAAAAACTTTGTTAAGAGAGCACCAGGACGGCGGGTTGATTCAAAAAAATTCAAAGTTTTATTTGCAAAGTTTCCTAAACCTGGAAGGTTGGCTCTCTTTTGATGCATGAATCTTGTGGGAGCACTCGGCCAGTAGCAATAGTAATCTTTATTTGGTACCAGGCGCTAATAGCATTTTTGTCTTCGTATCCTCGCATGCTTTTTTATTACAACGCATTTACCATTCTCCTTAAGAGTAACTCAATTCCTTGAGATCTAGATCCTTTTACCCTTCAGAAAAGCTAGCTTCTAGTCGCCGAAGGGTAATACTAGCTTCGGTCATCTGTTGCTTTTCGCTCAATTTTTTTTATGGAAACTTGATGCATGCACGTAGTATTTAATTTCAACAAGTTTTCACAGTTCAATAGTTCATACACCATACCTACCCACGTGGGCCCTTTACCCTTCGGCGTTACCTTACCCCCTCAAAATATTTGCATATGATGTATGGCATCGGTTAGTTTCTGTATAAAATAATTTCTCTTTGCACAACGTTAAATTGTGGGTGCTAGCACTATCTGTAAATTAAATGCTCACCCTTCGTACAAATCACTGAAGGAGTATTTTCTTTTGAGGATTTTTCATCTCTTTGTGAAATCAACTCTTTGAAGGACGTGCAGCGCCGAAGCAACCTACCCCTTTAGTTCAAAGAGGTGTTGTCATTAGCGGAAGGGGCTGAAATGCCCATGAGAAGCGGCCATGATCCGTCTTTACTTTTAAGGTAATGACGTCCATCGCCTGCTTAATCGTGAAATGAACATATGCTTCTCGGTCTATTGGCACACTTGCAAGTTATCCTTTATTTAAAGAATTGTTAATACTTTAGCTCGTGTTTCTTCTGGAGTGTCTTACATTTCACCCTTCTTTTGTAAGACTCTATTTAGTCTAAGGCTTACACTAACCCTTCGGTTTG
Source organism: Panicum hallii (assembly GCF_002211085.1). Classification (NCBI taxonomy): domain Eukaryota; kingdom Viridiplantae; phylum Streptophyta; class Magnoliopsida; order Poales; family Poaceae; genus Panicum; species Panicum hallii. The sequence goes on along the minus strand of NC_038045.1, from coordinate 41,587,934 downwards.
AAGCACTTCATTTCTCTATTTTGCAGGCTCTTCTCACCAAGGTAACAAACTTTAGCTTGTTTGCTCTTTGCACATTCTCATCTCAAGCGTGCTATAAGTTTATACTTTGATTATATTTTACATCTTATCCACATCGCTCGAATTAGCACGCATCATATGCACACTTCATCAAATTTATGCAGGATCCTACTTTCAGATTATTGGTTTTCACCTCGAAGCAAAGTTCTATATGGAACCTCGGTTATCTCAGTCCATTAATGATTAAGAAATGGCTATGCCATATCAATCAGTTTTTCCTATCTATTACACTTCATCAAATTGGTCTCATGGAATTCTATTTGGCCTTGGCTACTACTTGATTCCAGTTAACTCATGGGGTTTCCGTCACATAAGAAAGTGGGACTTAACCGAAGGTTGTGCCTTGTCTGTCAGGCCAACCCTTCGTTTTTTATTATCGTAGCAAAAGCATACATCCATCCATCCATCCATCCATTCATTCATTCATTCATCATTCATCTCATACATGCAATCATTGCAATCATGTTGCATTGCATTGCATGGAAGCCTAGAGCCGAAAGTGCTGATGCTAAAGACTCTCTCGTGCAAAATGCCGAAGAGCCATAGAGCCGAGAGCGCCTATGAAATGAAAAACGAAACCCTCTCGAGCGAAAGGCCGAAGGTATTCGTAGAAATAAAAAACGAACCCTCTCGAACGAAAGGCCAAAGGTATTCTTAGAAATGAGAAAATGAAACCCTCTCGTGTGAAAGGCCGAAGGTATTCGTAGAAATGAGAAAAAAATTCAAGAAAGGCTTGCTTTCTTTCTATGTAATTCATAACTTTGGATGGAAAATTGTTATTTTCGCAGCCCATAGAAAGCCTGCAGAATAGATAAAAGTGCCCGAGGGTCTCGCCATCGACTTTGGCATCAACTACCACTTCGCCTCCCCTCTCAACCTTGACTTGAGGGGTCCGGGGTCTAAGCTTTGGTAACTTGTAATTGCTATAAGCTATCGTATTGTTGAGCTGACAAGGTGGTGCGAAGGCCCGCTCTATTTCTACTTTGATTCTGCTGGATTTTTGCATTCATCCGTGAGGGTAACGGACCTTCATCATGAACACCGTGGGACTAGGACTAGACCAAGATCTTTGAAACAAAGTCTTGCTCGGCGCTCGTGACTCAAGGCCTGAGGGCGAGGGGCTTGACGACAACATTCGACTCGAGGGGCCCGTCGTCTACTTCGTCGTCGACTACTTCGCCCTCATCCTCATCGACTATGTTCGACTTGAGGGGCTCGGCGGTGACTATTTTGCCCTCGTCCTCGTCAACAGTGTTTGACTCGAGGGGCTTGGTGATGACTACTTAGCCCTCGCCCTTGTTGATGGTGTTCGGCTCGAGGGGCTCGGTGGCGACTACTTCGCCCTCAACCTCGTCAACAGTGTTCGACACGAGAGGCTCGGTGACGACTACTTCGACTTCGCCCTCATCGACGTTTGTTGCTTCGACTGTGTGCGAAGCACCTTTGCTGCTTCCGCTGCGAGCCCCGGACAAGAGGGGCTATGGCGGGGTCATGGTGGACTAGCACCTCTTGGCTGACAAGTCTTGCCTGGCGCTCGCAAGCGGAGACCCGAAGGCATTGTTGGCTTCGGCACGACCAATGCAACGTCGTTTCTACTTCCGCTACTTCAACTACGTCGACTACAATAGAGTGTTTCAAGATTCCGATGAAGCGCAACCGGCTCCGAAGATGTGAACACTCGAGTACCAAGGCTTTGAAGGCAAAGCCGATGGGTGATACAAAGAAGCTTCCGGGGCGAAGACTTCCTCAGCTATGAAGCCTGTCTAGCTCAGTCGATAGAGTACGAAGTACCTCTTGCATCCTACCAAATGAGGACAAGTGACGAAGCTTCTGCCCACCATCATTGCCGAGAACTACCTCGTCGAGGAGACCGAAGGCCATCTTTGGTTCAGTTGTAGCTATCTTATATGTGCATATCCGCCAGTGATAGATAGGTCTGGGCCACTTCATATATATTTAGCTACTTTGCTTTGTTATGCCAACTAAACAAAGTAGCTGAGGGGCTACTGTTGGGGAATGGCCCAGCCCATGTAGAAATTGGCCTCATGTAAAGGCCTAAGAACCTATATACAAATATTGTACCTACCAAGGGCTTAGGTGCAAATTGACGCCCTCCCTCCTCTATACAAAGGACCCAATGGGTTATTAGGAGGGGACTCTTTCCTGGGAGCACTCCACACTTGCTTTCTAGTATTGTGCCTTCATACCACTCTACTCTCTCTTCTCTATCTGGAGGAGTAAAATCTCCAACACTTATCTGACAATATGGGAATTTTTTTACAAGGGTGGGTGAGGCCCCCGTCAGCCCCTAAAAATCATTTCTAAGGGCTGACGGGAAACGGTGACTACTCTACTTAGTCAGCAAAATACCCATTTTCCTACGCTAATGAAACAATGCAAGAAGCCACATCCAAACATCACAAAATGGAAGCTAAACCGATATTCAGATGTAGTTGCTTGTAAATTTGACAAAGGTGTAGCAGCATATACAACTAGCTAGCATATGATTGCTAGGTTGCTGCTTATTCGGTCGTACGGATCTATCTCCTCACCTTGCACATCACTCGTGAGACTCACTCTCCTTGATCGTCTTATTACACATGGCATGGGAATTGTGAAACTGGAACAACGAACACACCCGCAGCAGCATTACCGTCTTCTCCACCATGCATGCACACAGGTGGGAGTGGAGATTGGAGATCTTCGCTCAGCAGCGGAACGGGACGAACCCAACCTTCCCTCCGCGCACGTCGTAAACCACCTCCATCGAGGACTGCGCCCTGTTCCCGACCACCGCTGCCTCCCGCGCGTTCGTCGGCGCCGCGGCGAAAGCGAGGCACGCGATGGAGAAGTGGTTGCCGGGGTCAGGGAAGTACATTATCCCATTCATGGACATGTCGACGTCTGCCCCGCCGTTGAACTTAAGCGTGATGGCCGGCACGGAGAAGAAGTTCCGCCCGGTGAAGTTGTAGCACGTGTCGAGCACGCCGAGAGGCGGCGCCGGCTTGTACTCCGTCATCCACTGGCGGAAGTTGTCGCGGAGGACCGAGTACGCCTCGGGCCTTAGGTAGGTGAAGGTCGTGTGCAGGTCGACGAGCGTGTCGCCGGCGAATGCGGTGGGCGGGACCGAGAGGTCACGGCCGCCGAGGCCCACCCCCACGAGCTCCACGACGTACATGTTTCCGTTGCCAGGGTTGCTCCGCAGCGGGGTGTAGCTCACCTTGCGCCCGGAGAGCTCCGGCTTGGGGGCGCCGAGGGAGAGGAAGCCCACCGTACTTGGGGACGACGGCAGGCAGTAGGAGAAGGCGACCGTGCCCGGCGAGGAAGGAGCGCGTGACGCCAGCGAGTGGCTGTTCCGGCTGAGGTCGAGGATGCCGGTGGAGTTATCCCTCGGCCTGAAGCCGGCCTCCAGGCACGCGAACCTGAAGTTTTCCACGGTGGCCGACGACGTCAGCGTGAGCTTGTCGGTCATGAAGGTTACGTTGCCCAGCAAAGTATTGTTGGTGCCGAGGCTAAAAGTGCAGCTGGGTCCGGAGCAGCCATGGAACGGGCAGTCCGGCGAGCCACAGGGGACCTGAGCGAGGGAGGACGACGCCGACGGCTCGAAGGCCTGGTCGCACGGCTCCGTGGCGGCGCACGGCGTGCACTTGAGCAGCGTCGCGCTCGAGGTGTAGGTGTCGAACCCCACGGTGAGCTCCTGCGCCGGGGTGCCGAAGCCAGCCACGACGTGGTACTCGAACGCCCCGGGCCGCGCTTCGATCGGGTCGCCTCTGACGGGGATGGAGACCCCGCCACCGCCAGGTGCTGACGGTCCGGGCGCAGGGGCCGGGGCCCCATGGTTGTCCTCTCCGCGAAGGGAGCGGAGGCGGAGCGCGTCGCGGTGGAGGACGTCGGCCACGGTCGTCGTCTTTTCCTGGTTCCGTGCGCCGCCGAGAGGGGAGCATGGACTCAGCCGGTGCAGCACAGGCACCCCATCGCTGCTGCTCCGTCCTACATACAAGCAAGGTTAGTTAGGTCACACATTTTGAGATTAACGTGACATCCTTACAGTGTACTACAATAAGCATTTCTGACTAGCACATAGGAATGTTCCTCGCAAATACGGATTGTTACACAAGAAATAGCAAGGATTATTGTTAGGATGCTAGCTTCACCAGAATGAACGGAGGAACAGGTTGGAGTCTGTCCCGGTTGCCGGGGGTCGCTGTTGGAACGGAGAACGTAGTGCTTTCCACCATGGGTGTAGCTGGTGGGGCAGGAGTAGCCAAGGTAAGGTGAAACAAGGAGCACCAAGCAGAAGAGCAGGGATGGAACGGCGGCTGAAGAAGCCATAGCTGCTCCAAAGCTCAGTGAGAGGAAGGAAGGGTGGCGTGGTTGCAGGGCAGGTAGCATGAGCCTCCCGTATATATAGGGATGGGCAGCATTGTTCTTGTAGCGTTCTCGTATACGATGATTGAAGATGGAGGATATAGAATTATTATCCCCAGCTTGGTGATCGGTTTTAATTTCTAACCTTGTTTGTTGCATGTATGCCTCCGCGTTCAGCCCAAGGCGTTGCGTTCGTGCCGACGTAAGCAGGGGTTGAGTTGGGAGCAACGCCCGGCCGTACGTGGAGAAGTTTACCGTGCAGGTTCCAGTTTGGTTAGAAGCCGGCACAGCTAAGCCACAAACGTCGTCTATGCACATTTCTTCATTGCAAGTTGTGAAATTTGGATGTTTCACCACTATTAGACTAGAGCGCTCTTTACATTGGTGATCGATGGTCATGTTAACCTTCCTACCGAGGAAGTTGCGTGAAATTCTGCATAAAAAGATGATGACGAATGGATTACTACATATCTTCTACTAAGAAAAGAACAAAAAATAAAATTTGGGTTAGTGTCAGTACAAAGCAAAACATCTGTTATAAATTCATACACACCGGTACAGAAATGGTTTCTTCTGGCGCCTCCTATTTTACGTCGCTGGCGAACGCACTACAAGAAATCCTTTAATCTGTGACGGACCAAATTCGTCATGGATTAGCAAAAAAACGTCACAAAACCCTGATTGTGATGTTTTTTGCGTTTGTCATGTATTGAGCGTCATGGATTGCATCTGTGACGTTTTGCATGTAACTGTCACTGATTACATTAATCTATGATGTTTCTTAAACGTCACAAATTGCCTTGAGCCCACCCCAACCCAGCCCAGGCCCAAACTTTATGACAAAAAAAAACGTCACGAATTAGTGCCACGTAGGATTATATTGGGCTTGGCCCAATAACTCAAAGGTTTTTCAGCCCATTTTCTTAATTTTTGACCAGGCCCATTAGTGCCATTTTATATTACTTTCAATCCAATTCAAAATCTGGTCCAATTTGGCCCAATTTAGTTCAGCCCACCAAAAAATTCATCAAATTCAATTCAGCCCATTTTCAAAATTATTAATTCATCTCAAATCATACCACATTCATACATCAAACCTTATAAACATGGAAAAACAACAATGCTCATATATCAAATATAGCAATAATATAGATTCCATCCATCACATACGACATCCAAGTTAGGCATACGACATCAACAAATGTCTAGCATATGCATCTTGCATTAGCAAGCATGAAAGAGCAAAAGTATTATAACTACTTCATCTATTAACAAAATGATGCAGCTGTTGCAGCAACAAAACAAATGTCTAAGTCCCACCATAGCATTCGCTCAAGTTGACTTGATCTGACTTAGCACGAGCTGGAGCTTTGCTTCCATCTTAGCTTGTTTCTTCTTCATTTCATCTTGCTCTCTAATTCTTCCCTGTTCTGTTTCTTTCACTTGCTTTGATAGCAAATCCAATTGTTCACGTTGGGCATCAACAACAGCTCGAAGGTCACCATTTGCCCTTTTCTCCACTTCAAGTTGCGCTTCGATGCTTCTTATGCTAGGCCTAGAGCATGCATTATGAATCCCAATATTCTTTAGAAATGAACTCTTCTTTGTTTTCTCAGCAAGCACATCAGCAACAACCTTAGTAGGAGACAAAGATTGTTCACCTTCTCTTGATGCAGACAATCTAGTTTCCATTTTAGACTGAAAATGCAAGTAGCAAACATGATCATTGATCTTGAGAGAGCATTATAAGAATTTAAAGCAGCAGTTTTGAATGATACTTAACTATGGCTAATTGTACATCAAGTGTGAACCTTTCTTTTTCTTGCTATAGTGACACTCTTTGAACAACTCCAATGCATCAGGTTCATGATCAATATATTTGTCTCCCTAGAAAAGAATGCAGTAATAACATATTCAGCAGGTTTCTCTTCAAAAAAATAACAATTTCAGCAAGTTGACATGATAGTAGCAAAAAGGAATTACAGGTTGACATATGGCTTTTGTGCAGGACTAAGCATGAACTTGACATATGAAAGCATTTAAATTTACAAGACATGGTAGTTTAGACATTAACATAACAACTCAGCTCATTTCAGCCCAAACACAAACTATTAGAAATATTTTTTAACTTCGTCTGCAGCTACCTCATAAAATATCACAAAGCACTGCAAAGTGCATAATTTTTGTTCCACATTCATGCTGAAATATAGAACAGAAAAAATATAAATACATATGTAACTTACCAAATTTTCTACATGAACTGGGTAACTACGAGAACCAGTTGTGTGGTGGTGCTTCACATTAGATCGGTTGTTTTTGTTCTTTTGACATGTCTCCTACATAAAAAATCAGAATACACGTAAGTCATGTGTCAATTCAATACATATGAGGTAGGATTTAGGTTTTTAGAAAGGAATGTACCATCTTTTTTGGTCTCTTCCAAGATTCTACAAGATCATTCCATTGTTCATCAGTCATTGATTTGATAGGAGAAGATTTGCTCACCAAATGCAATGGAAAAGGATCAAAATATTGCTTTTTAAGCCTGTGACGTTGTTGACGGATTGCATTCTTCATCATGGCAGAACAGGCTTTTTGAACAGATGCATCATTGGTATTGATATCAAACATTGCCTATTAAAAAAAAGAAGAATGTGTGAAAAAATCAACAATTTATAGCCACTCAATGAGATAGGAAGACCTAGATAATGCACTTTAAGTGTTCCTCTAAATTGTTGTAAAAGAGCAGAATTCTTCTTATAATCCTTCCAATGCTTTAACACTGGCATATGGTTCCTGACTGCAATATTGCATTCGGTTGCAAACTTAGCAGCTGCAAAAGGTGCCACGGGTCTTATCCCCCCTTCAGGAATAACAATTGGTAGCTTCCCATGCATAGCTCGACTCATCTTCTCAAGACCATGTCCCATATTCACTCCTCTATCCCTTCGATCATTTTCAACAAGTTGTACATCTACATAGAGATAGAATTAGTAAGATGAATTGAGCATGGATCAAGCATGAGATGCAAAGTTCAATTGCGAAGCAAAAAACACATGATATGGTAGATAGATTGATATACTATTACCTTCATTAGTTATCTCATTCTGGACACCAAGATTAGTAGTAGCCTCACCTCCAATAGTCATGTTATCCTCAATCTGGACATGTCCATTTTCTAAAAAATGGTAGCCAATAAGAACAATCATCATTCACTTCACTAAGCGCTAAACAGAATGATAGCCAAAAATTATTACCTTCGTTACCCATCTGGTTGTGCCCATCAGAGGGAGTAATGGCATGAAGTTCATTGGTCATGTGGTTGTTATCATCAAAAAGGGCAGGTACATTAGCTGAAAAAATGGCAGCATGTAAAAATGCAGTCATCATGCAATCAATGCTAATATAATAAGAGTAAGAAACATGACAGTTAAACTAGCCTTCAGCTGTAGCATGTGTGTGGCCACCAAAGTTGCCAACTTCTTCAACTTGGCTGCCATGTGATAGAGATGAAGATGGGACAAAGATTTCATTTGGTGCCAAACTTGCATCACGATAGGAAGTTGTTTTCTTTGACCTTGTACTTCTAGTAGTTTGTGGCTCTGCAAAAACTCTTTTTGAACGAGTCTTGATTGCTTCGGGACGCATAGCAGCAGTTTTTTTTGTTACAACCCTTCAAACCATTCAAAGAATGGAAGCATAAATCAATCAATAAATTGGACAAGTAGATTTAGCAAGCAAACAACATGTTAATTTGTAATAAGATAGGAGGAATTAGCATCTCAGGAGTGTCATCGTCAAGCAGATCCTCCTCATCAGTGTCATTATTTGTCGGATCATACTCATCCTCGGAGTTTTCTCTATTTCTGCAATTTAGCTTATTCTTCTTGTGAGCAATAGAATTTGCATTTGAAAGCACATCGACTAGATCATGAATTCCAAATTCTTTTAGCCTTGCTCTGTTCCTCATACATTGTTGGAGGCGCTCCACTTCATATGGATGCAATGGTTGTTCTGACGTCACGGAAAAATGAGCAACAGATTACTATTGATAACACTACTTGCCGCATTACATGATTTTGAAATTTATAACAGCACATGCAAAATATTCACATAAACAGGAAATATATTCAGAAGAGAGATGAGTAGAGGATGGCACCTGCCGGTACTGGTCGATGTTTTTGTGGTTTATTGGCTGGAAACTTTGCACGACCAGGAGCCATCTTGCCCAATACTGGATGGAAAACATAGTCAAGATTAGTTTTAGAATAAAAAGAAGGGGGCACACAGCAGAAAAGAACATCACAAGCATAGTCACACCAATCGTAGAAGGGGGAGGGGCACAGCTCCCACCTGCAGCACCCCTACAGATCAGCCAATCGTAGAAGGGGGAGGGGCGCAGCTCCTTGCCCTCACCAATCGTAGCAGGGGGAGGGGCGTGGATCCTCCTAGACCTCACCAATCAACAGCAACATGAGGAGGTGAGCAGCAAGACTCAACCGATAGGAGCAGGAGGCAAACAGCAGGATTGAACCGATTGGATGGATTTGGGAGGGCGCAGCTCCTTACCCTCACAAATCGTAGCAAGGGGAGGGGCGCGGCTTCTCCCAGCCCTCTCCAATCGACGGCAGCATGAGGAGGTGAGCAGCAGGACTCAACCGACAGGAGCAGGAGGCAAACAGCAGGATTGAACCGATTGGATGGATTTGGGAGGGCGCAGCTCCTTACCCTCACAAATCGTAGCAGGGGGAGGGGCGCGGCTTCTCCCAGCCCTCTCCAATCGACGGCAGCATGAGGAGGTGAGCAACAGAGGCGAGCAGCCTGCGAGGGGTGCGCCTCCCAACCCTCTCCAATCGACGGCAGCACCACGAGGCGAGCTGCAGAGGTAAACCGGCCTTAGGAGGAGGATGCTTGAGATAGACACACATCACAGGCGGTTTTTTTTCCAAACAAACCGCTTGTGATAGGCCAACATCACAGGCGGTTTCTTCCAAACAAACCGCTTGTGATAGGCCAACATCACAGGCTGTTTGGTCTAAACGGACCGCTTGCGAGAAACAAACACTGGGCTCGTGTTTCAGAGACATCACAGGCGGGTTGAAAGAAAAACCGCTTGTGGTACGAACATATCACAGGCTGTTTATAAGCCAATCCGCTTGTGATAGGAACATATCACAAGCGGTTTTGAGCCGAGCCGCTTGTGATAAATTCATATCACAGGCTGTTTGTAAGCCAATCCGCTTGTGATAGGAACATATCACAAGCGGTTTTAAGCCCAGCCGCTTGTGATAAATACATATCACAAGCGGTTTGCAAGCCCAGACGCTTGTGATCTAACACATCACAAGCGGTTTAATATGTCCAGATTCATATCCAAATTCAATTTGCATTCATAAATCATATCCAGATTCATACAGCAAATAGATATACATAATCATACAAATCACAGATCACATTCACAGAATGACAACAATAGTATTATCACCAAACCATAATTTACAGCAGCTCAAGTTCAAGTCCATACATCAACATTGAAGAACAGCCCACACATGACATAAGCTAAACAAATTCAAGGTCTAAACACTGTGAGCTAGATTGTACAATTCTGGGAGATCAGACAACTTTCCCTTTTCATTGAAGAGTAGTCCATTTGGGGGAAGAACTTCACGGTGCAAAAAGGAAAGCAAGTCTCTTACAACCTTAGCCACGCCGACAGTAGCCATATCTCTTCCTTGCGATTCATCCTTGATGTTGGATTTAGAAACCTGGAATGAAAGCAAAAGGTGCTTTGTAATAGTAATGTCATGGGCTGCAATAAAAAAATTGAAACATAGATAATGATAGGGAACTTACATCCTCACGGTTGACACAACTCCATTCACATACATAATAACCGCACAGGACAGTACCAGGAGGTTGTTTCTGACTGGTTGAACATAATGATATTGACAAATTAGGCTTGTCCTCTGGATGCTCGCCGCCAAGATCTTTGTAATAAAAACGGTATGCGCTGCATATAAGAATACCATTGTGAGATTAAGAGAATACATTTGCTAAGTTGTAAGTACAAGTGTAAAATAGTCATACTTCTCTAAAATCCTCAAGAAGTCATTATATGCATCCTTTTCCATTCTCAGCGAGTCGAAGACCATGGCTGTACCACTCTTTGGAAAGATCTTGATACAAATGTAGTGGTCACTACATATACATATACGAAAACACATGTTAAGATCACGATTGCCATAATTTGTAGTTCAAAACCATGTGGAGAACTTACTTAAAGTGGTGCGGAGCTATTATTAACTCCTTGCCATGTTGTACATGATTGTACATGGCTCGCCCAATGTATGTTGCCATTAGCCTCATTTTTTTTCTTTGATTCTTTTTGACTGCTCTCTCAAATTCATCATCATCAAGGTCTTTGTATTCTTCTCCATGTCTCCGAACAACTTCTTTGTAGCGAGCTTGGGATATCATCAATGGACCAAGAAACCCTGTCTGAAGTTGTTTCTTCTTACCATCTATGTACTGCATCCTACATGTAAGAAGCAATAATTGTTAGAATCTGTGCTGTACAAAACTAACAGACATTAAAGTTTAGAGGTACTTACAAGCAAAAGAGGGTTAAATAGTTGGTTTCCATCCTTTTTCGATGGTACAACGACCACAGATCGTCAAAGAATAAATGCCGCACAGCATCTACATTATCTTTGCTCCAAAATGCATCATCTGGCACAACATATGAGAAGCCCTCGAGTTTGTGTTTGTTGCTAGCCACCATGTACCACTCATGCATTGTAATCTCTGCAGCTGACAACTTAGAAAGTTGCACCATTGTCAAGAACGGCATCCCATTCACAAATTTAGCAGGAACATCCTCCTTCTTGTATATCGGGATATCGACTTTAAGACGTAATGAATCTCGAGTATGAATCATTCCATCTTCTTCCCATACCTCGAGCTTGTCTTTTAATTGGGACCGTGTGCGTACTCCACAAGATGCTGATTCTACTTTTGACTGATCTGTCATAACTCTCTTCAACCTTTCCAAGTAGCGTGTCACAACTTCTGCCGGTTTCTTGACATTGTCAGTGGCTATTTGTTGATGAATTTTCTTTGAAGTACTTGGCCCTGCAACATTGGTGTCAACCTTTGCTTCCTTTCTAATGTCAGCATCAATATTCTGAGGAACAATTCTGTCCACATCCCCCTCCTCAACTGCCTTCTTCAGAGGTGATATGACTGTTTCACTAGTTTTGTGGGAGGCCGGTGCTATACTTTCCTGCACCATGGGGATTGAACTATCTTTCTGTTGCATGGGTGTTGAAGTTGGTGTTGGTGACTTATGACGTGATAGGGGGCTTGAGATCAGCTCATCACCCAACTTAATGTCGCGTCGATGCCAAAGGACCAACTTATTCACTGCTTGCTGCAAAGTCATGATCCCCTCAACTGGATAGTCTATCTCCCAATCTTCACAACCACTATCTGTGATCTCTAGAACTTGGACCACAGCATAGAATGGCAGAACAGGACTATCATTGCAGCAAAGCAGTCCTGGTTTTACCACACCAATAGCAGCCTGTTTTGTTTTTGTCCCAGATCGATTGATTGGAATATGAAGACGGCAAGGCGTGTCCTCAACAATGAAGTCTACAGGGAACTTGGTGCCCGATCCCAAGCTTTGCACAGATCCTACACTGCTAGGGACTAGAGGTGGACTCATGGGGCCTGGATGCTGTTCACTCGGTACACATCCTGTTTCCTTCATTCTCTTCATTGCTTCATTAATAGCCTTCTGTACCCTTTCATCAATAGCCTCTTCAAGGGTCCTTTTCGCCTTCTCATGTTTCCTGTATGACGCTGCATACTCTGGAAATGCCTCTCTCCAGGAAATCTTAGAAGAGATTCCCCGAGCCCGTCCAGTGTGTTCAGGAGTGCCAAGTGCTGCAGTTAGTATGTCATTCTCCCTCCGAGGCTTAAACTCGCCCTTCTTTCTCTTTTCTGCATATTCTTGAACTTTTTCTGCAACTTCACCAACCAATTCTGGATGCAACAGTTTGCCCTCATTAGTCAAACCTGCACGAGCTAAGATCCAACGAAGAGCTCGCTCATCGATATCTTTTAGTAATGGGTCCAAAGTGCCATTGGCCATAGCTTCCTCAATTATCCTGTTCCACTCCATTGCTTTAGGGAGATATCCGGTTGACCCGAGGCAATGGGGGTGTTTGTTCTTCTTTGCTCTCTGAGAATTAGTTTCGCTCAGCTCTTTGGCCTTCGGTTCGGTCTTCTGACGAACAAATTCCTCCCACTGAGCTTGTGTGATTTTCCCCATTTTCTTCGGCGGAGGAACCCTATTCTTCTTAACAAAATCCCTATTCATCTCAACCTTCCACCTGTAAGCATCTAGGCCCTTAAGGTATGTTTCGGTGATTAATGACAACCATTATTGTGACTAATGAGTTTGTGCAGCTTTATAGATCATTATTGCTCATTTGGTTATATGTCAAAAGAGGCCCCTAATTTTCATTGTTCAAAAAGGCGATCTCGGCATTCAACTCTATAATGTGTCAAGACTAAGGATCTTTCTAGCCCTAAGTGTCATAAGGTTGAGAAGGACACTTAGGTTAGTATAGGTTTTATAGTTTTGTAGTGATCGCTCTATTAAGAGGGGTTTAGGCTTAGTAACTTGAGCATGGACATGGTCATTTGAAAATGGATGCACACAATGGTCACTCAGGTTTCTAGAAGCTCAAATAAGTGGTTCTCAACTTATATCTCAAGAATATTTGGATTTCATTCAAGACTCAAGTCAGAATAGGCAAAATCAGAAAAATCCTATTCACCGGTTTAACCGACGCTTCAAGTTTCATATACGTCGGTTAAACAAGGTCAGCAGAGTTTGACAAGTCAATTCACCGGTTCAACCGATGATATTTAAAAAGGGACGTCGGTGCAGTTGTCCAGAGACTCGGTTTTCAGTTGATCAGTGGACAGATAGACTCACCGGTTAAACCGACGCTGTTTGAAATTGGACGTCGGTTCAGTTGTCCAGTGACTTGGTATTTCTGTTGATCAATGGATGATTACACTCACCGGTTAAACCGATGCAACGACGGTTAATCTGCCCAAGCTGTAACGGCTAGTTTTCAGAAGTGGCAGTTTACATTCACCGGTTAAACCGACGATGACTATTGGAGGGACGTCGGATTAACCGGCGCTACGCAGTTTTCTGGCAGCTTTTTCTCCAACGGCTCTATTCGTGTGAGCTGCCCATATATAGCCCTCCAATGGGTCATTCTACTACTCTTGACACCAGGCAACATCCAAACACACATACTATAGTCAAGAGCCACCTTGAGCTTCAACATTTCATACACTTGTTCATTCAATCATTCAAGAAGCAAGATTAAGGACTTGAGTAGAGAGAAGCTTGTGTGCATCCATTCTTTGTGATTGGTTCTTGCTCAAGTGAAGGCCTTAGCTTGTTACTCTTGGTGATTGGCATCACCTAGGCGATCTTGGTGATCGAGGTGATTCTCGCGGAGCTTGCCAAGGATTGTGGAAGCCCGGAGAAGAGTTTTGTACGTGGCTGATCTCCACCACACCGGGATGGTGAACGGAGACTCTTAGTGAGCACCCTCTTCTTGGTGACTTGGGAGGTGACAATACTCTTTGTGAGTGTCACAACGTGGATTAGGGGTGTGTGCCAACACATCGATACCACGGGAAAAAATCCGGTGTCCCTTGTCCACTTTACTTATTTCAAGCATTATCTTTCATGCAATTGATTCATGTGCTTGATTTAGGGATCACTAGATAGCTCTACCTTGCTAGGCTTTATCTCTTTTCATCTTATCTAGCTTGTGTAGGTTGTTTAGTTGTCCCGGTTGGTGAATTGGGGCCTTTCTAGTTCTTGCATAGGTTAAGGTTGTTTTATCTTGTTTTAGAAATTGGATAAGGCCCAATTCACCCCCCCTCTTGGTCCATCGATCCTTTCAATTGGTATCAGAGCCTCGTTGCTCATTTGGATCATTAGGCTTCACCGCCTAGAGATATGGCCAAGATGGGTGGTTCGCCGCCTCACTTCGAGGGCAAGAACTTTGCCTATTGGAAAGTTCGCATGGCCGCATACCTTGATGCGATTGCCCCCGAAGTATGGTTGGCAACTAAAGTCGGATTCACCGGAGAACCCACCCCCGACCAATTAAAATGGAATGCTAGAGCTAGAAATGCAATTTTTCGAAGCTATTAGTGAGGAGGTCTTTGCTAGAGTTAATGGCATGGACCTAGCAAGTGATATTTGGAAGGAGCTCATTGAAATACATGAAGGTTCCACCAAGTTCGTGAACAAAAATATCACTTGTTTAGAGCTAAGTATGATTCCTTCAAAATGCTAGCTCATGAAAATTGCAATGATATGTATTCTCGCTTGAATGTCATTGTCAAGGACATTAATGCACTTGAAATATCCAAAATTGACAGTGCATCCATCAACCGCAAGATCCTCATGCTACTCCCGAAGCCCAAGTATAACATTATCAATGCTATGCTTCAAAAGAGGATCTCGCCGCAATGGAAGTTGGAGAACTTGTGGGCGAAATTCGCGTTCATGAAATGAGCATTCTTGGTATGACCGAAGAGCCAACATCAAGCAAGTCAATTGCTCTAAAGACCAAGACAAACAAATCCCGCAAGCTCAAGATGGTCAAACAAGACTCAAGCTCAAGCAATGAAGAAGATGATCATCATGAGAGCTCATCCGATGTTGAAGATGATGGAGAGCTTGCTCTCGTGATGAGAAAGTTCACACGCTTGAATGAGAAGATCAATAAGAAGGGCTTCAACTTTGACTCCAAGAAGGGAATGTTCCGGGCCAATGGATGTCCAAGAACAAGATTTGCTACAATTGTGGCGAAAAAGGACACATCCGTCCAAATTGCCCCAAGCCGGACAAAAGAAGCAAGGACAACAAGAGTAAGCATCGCCATGATTCAAGCGATGATGAAGAAGAGGAGAGGAAGAACAAAAACAAGAGATTTGGGAAGAAGAAGACCCATGACAAGAAGACCAAGCTCTTTCCAAAGAAGAAAGGGCACACCAAGAAAAGTTTCTTGGTGGAGAAACAAGAATGGGTGACCGATGTCTCATCAAGCGAAGACTCAAGTGATGAAGAAGACATTGTCACCATCGCCCTCACCAATGAAGAACCTTCTCTACCTCCGCCTCCTATGTGCCTCATGGCAAAAGGTAACACCAAGGTATGTGAGGTAGATAGTGAAGATGATAGTGATGAAGAGCTTGATCCAAATGAATTTACTAACCTCATCAATGAGTATACATCCGTCATCAGGAGGGAAAAGGGCAAAGTTAAAGTTCTTGAGAGCACTCATGCCAAGTTAGAGCTTGCCCACTCCGACTTACTTAGTAAGTACAATGACTTGCTCAAAAAGCACAATGAGTCACTTGTACTTGCTAAGCAAGTTGAAGAGAGCCACAAAAAGCTCAAACAAGAGCATAGGGAGTTGGCTCACAAGTATCAAGAACTTGAATTTGCCTATGAAGTAATTGACCCAAGTCTTGAGAAAGTTGTCAATGAAAAGGTCAATGCTTCTACTTCATGTGATGACCTACTCATTGATGCATATGCCACTAATGTTGTGCCCAAGCTTGCCTTCTAGGGAAAAGGAATTGATGGATCAAGTGGCAAGCCTCAAGAGTAGTGTGGAGAAACTCTCAAGGGGAGAATACATCCACAAGGAGATTCTCTTCAACAATGCCCGTGACTATGGTAAGAGAGGTCTTGGTTCATTTCCGGAGCCAAACATGGCTACAACTCCTTCTCCGGAGATCAAGACAAGCTTCATCAAGGAAGTTGGTTCATATTGCCAACATTGCCAAGTCACCGGGCACCACACTAGGGAGTGCACTTTACCATCACGTCCTCTTCCTAAATTACCCAAGAATTACTCATCAATGTTTCAAAATAATCATTTTCTCTTGAGTAAAGTGAAGGGCAAGGTGAAGGCCAAGTTTATTGGCAAAATTGCTAAGGAGTCGAAGAAGAAGCTCCCCAAGCAACTTTGGGTCCCAAAAGCTCTTGTCACACATGTGCAAGGCCCAAAGCTTGCTTGGGTTCCGAAAACTCAAAAAATAAATTCTCATGTGTGTAGGTGAACTACAAAGCCGGTGGAAAACATTGGGTACTTGATAGCGGTTGCTCTCAACATATGACCGGCAATGATAGCATGTTCACCTCACTTGAAGACCCCGGCGATCATGAACATGTCACCTATGGTGATAACTCAAAGGGGAAAGTCTTAGGTTTGGGTAGAATTGCAATCTCAAAAGATTTATCCATTTCAAATGTTTTGTTTGTAGAAGCACTTAGTTTTAACCTCATTTCTATTGCACAATTGTGTGATCTTGGACTAACGTGTGCCTTTGACAAGAATGGTGTTGTAGTGACTTATGAAAAAGACAAGTCATGGTATTCACGGGGTTTAGGCATGGCAGTATCTATTTGGTGGATTTCTCTACAAAGCAAACAAGCACCATGACTTGCCTCTTCACCAAGTCGTCTCTTGGGTGGCTTTGGCATAGAAGAATTGCTCATATTGGCATGAGCAACCTTAAGAAAGCCCACAAGAGAGGGATGATCACCGGCATAAAGGACGTCACTTTTGACAAGAACAAGCTATGCAAAGCATGTCAAGCCGGGAAGCAAGTTGCAACTCATCATCCTATCAAGACGATGTTGTCTACCTCCAAGCCGCTCGAGCTACTACACATGGATCTCTTTGGTCCAACTTCATACAAGAGCATTGGTGGTAACCTCTATTGCCTAGTAATCGTTGATGATTTTTCACGTTACACTTGGGTCATGTTTCTAGGCGATAAGGGTGAAACTCCGGAAATCTTCAAGTCATTTGCAAGAAAAGCTCAAAGGGAATACAATTCCCCAATCGTGAAGATCCGGAGTGACAACGGCACCGAGTTCAAAAATATGAAGATTGAAGAATGGTGCGATGAAGAAGGAGTCAAACATGAGTTTTCCGCCACCTACACGCCTCAACAAAATGGAGTGGTGGAAAGAAAGAACAAGACACTCATCACCCTAGCAAGAGCAATGTTGGATGATTATGGCACGTCCGAGAAGTTTTGGGCGGAAGCAATCAATACGGCGTGTCATGCATCCAACCGTGTGTATCCTCACCGACTCCTCAAGAAAACTCCATATGAGCTCATCACCGGGAGGAAACCTAATATATCATACTTTCGAGTCTTTGGTTGCAAATGCTTCATTTATAAGAAGAAAAGGCTCGGTAAGTTTGAAAGTAGATGTGATGAAGGTTTCTTTCTTGGTTATGCATCAAACTCCAAAGCATATAGAGTATTCAATCAAACCTCCGGGTTAGTTGAAGAAACATGTGATGTGGAGTTTGATGAATCTAATGGCTCCCAAGAGGAGGTTGTTGGCTATGAAAATGTAGGGGATGAAGAGATTGAAGAAGCCTTGAAGAAGATGTCCATTGGGGATATCAAGCCGGAAGAGGTGCATGAAGGCAATGATCAAGGGGGAGGACCTTCCTCATCTACACCAAGCACCTCCACGGCACCCCTAGTGGATGAAGATCAAGATAAAGTTGATCCACTACCTCAAGAAAATGTGTCAACGCCAACACCCCAAGTCCAAGAACAAGAAGAGCAAAATGTTCCACCACAAGCACAAGTCACTCATGATCCACCCCAACAAGCATCCACGCAAATACCGCTAGTGAAGCATGGTCGCATCTCCAAGGATCATCCAATTGGTCAAATCATTGGTAGTCCTTCCAAAGGAGTAAGAACTCGCTCTAAGCATGCTTCTTTTTGCGAACATCACTCGTTTGTTTCGTGCATTGAACCCACTAGCATAGAGGAAGCGCTTGAGGACTCGGATTGGGTGATGGCCATGCAAGAAGAATTGAATAATTTCACCCGCAATGAAGTTTGGGTCCTCGAAGCTCCTCCGAAAGACAAGAACATCATCGGCACAAAGTGGGTTTTTCGAAACAAGCAAGATGAACATGGGGTGGTAGTACGCAACAAAGCAAGACTTGTGGCAAAAGGGTTTTCTCAAGTCGAAGGTTTGGATTTCGGTGAAACTTTTGCTCCGGTCGCAAGACTTGAAGCTATCCGCATCCTTCTTGCTTACTCTTCACATCATAATATTAAGTTATATCAAATGGATGTGAAAAGTGCGTTCTTAAATGGCTTTATTAACGAACTTGTTTATGTTGAGCAACCTCCCGGGTTTGAAGATCCGAGGAATCCTAATCATGTTTATAGGTTGCACAAGGCACTCTATGGGCTCAAACAAGCTCCAAGGGCTTGGTATGAGAGGCTTCGTGACTTCCTAATCATGCAAGGCTTCAAGATCGGGAGGGTGGACACCACCTTGTTCACAAAAGACGTCAACGGGGATCTTTTCATTTGTCAAATTTATGTTGACGATATTATCTTTGGCTCAACTAATGATTTACTAAGCCATGAGTTTGCTACCATGATGTCTAGGGAATTCGAGATGTCCATGATTGGCGAATTGACCTTCTTCCTTGGTTTTCAAGTCAAACAAATGAAGGAAGGGACATTCATTTATCAAGAAAAATATACTAAAGATATCTTGAAGAAGTTCAAGATGGATGAATGTAAGCCAATCAAGACACCCATGGCAACAAATGGGCATCTCGACTTGGATGTGGACGGTAAACCGGTTGACCAATCCCTCTATCGCTCTATGATAGGGTCTTTGCTTTACCTTACCGCATCTAGGCCCGATATAATGTTTAGTGTGTGCTTGTGTGCCCGTTTTCAAGCTAACCCTAAGGAATCACATCTTTCTGCTGTGAATAGGATCCTTCGGTATCTCAAGCACACTCCTAGCATAGGCTTGTGGTACCCCAAAGGCGCTAGTTTAGATCTCTTGGGATACTCGGATTCGGATTTTGCCGGAAGCCGTGTGGATCGCAAGAGTACCTCCGGGGGTTGCCACTTGCTTGGGCGTTCTCTAGTTTCTTGGTCGAGTAAGAAGCAAAATTCCGTGGCTTTGTCCACCGCGGAAGTGGAATATATAGCTGCCGGTGCATGTTGTGCCCAAATTCTATATATGAAGCAAACCCTTTTGGACTTTGGTGTGAAACTAGGAAGAATACCACTCCTTTGTGACAATGAAAGTGCCGTAAAAATTGCCAAGAATCCAGTTCAACATTCTCGCACAAAGCACATTGATATTCGCCATCACTTCTTGCGTGATCACGAAGCCAAGGGGGACATTTCCCTTCAAGGTGTGAGATCCGAGGAGCAATTGGCGGATATTTTCACAAAACCTTTAGACGAAAGTACCTTTGTTAGGCTAAGAAATGAGCTAAATGTGTTAGATGCGGCAAACGTCATGTAAGTTGCTATGTCATATAGAAAAATGCATACATATAGGACACTTGTCTAACCATGGTAAGATAGTGATGAGCAAGGGTTTAGCTAGAGGTGGTGGTCCACTTGTTTTCCTCTAGACTTGTAGAAAGGCTCATCATGATGAAGCTTTCCGTGGGATCAAACTTGACAAGTAGATCTTAAATTCTCGCTATGCATTTCTTGTCAAATAGTTGTGCATCTCATGTTTACCTTTCTTTCGCATGTGTTTGTAATTTGCATTATCATTGCATGCGTAAAAGTCACAAAGGAGATCACTTGATGAAGATGAGACTTGTTTTACATGCAAGATCTTAATTCATGAGAAGTGAAGAAAGTAAAGTGTTAGGTGTGTTATTGCCTAGTGAGCAATGTCATTGTGAGTTTGAAGCTTTCCTCCTTCAATATTCCTATGACATGGCTCATACATTTTAAATTGGCGCTTTGTCTCTCTTGCGACTTATCCTTGATTTTGAAAAGAAAAACTATTTAAGTTATTAAGCTATCCTATTTTGAGGGGTAAAGTCGCCTATGCAAGTCCATTAACTTGAGTTTAGTTGAATCTTATAAGTTCATTGGACTTAGCATAGAAAAGTGAGCTGAGAGAGGGTTTTTGGGTTCACCGGTTAAACCGACGTTCAATGGATCTATACCCATCGGTTTAACCGGCGTTACTAAGTGTCAGCCACAGCTCAGTCATTTCAGGCGTTCAACCGGCGTATACAAAGTCTGCAGCATCGGATCAACCGATGAACAGAACACACTTTTGACCTGAAAATCAACTGATATTTGCTTCGTTCAACCGACGAGTTCACTTTTCAGATCATCGGTTCAACCGGCGTACTGATGCAGATTTGGCAGAGTTTCTGGTAAACTACACCGACGCAATCAACCGGTGTTCAAAACCTAAGCGTCGGATCAACCGGCGATAAGAAAATCTGCGGGGTCCACATGTCATATTCCTCTCTTGACCGGTCACGACCTCACTCTCGCTCGTGTTTTGCTCGACCCCTCGCCTTCACACACTCGCTCCCGTCACCGCCGCCGCCGTCCGCCGCCATCTACTGCCGTCGCCATCCGCCGCCGCTCGCCGTCCGTGCGCCGCCGCCGCTCGCCGTCCGTGCGCCACCGCATTCCCGCGCCAGCGCCCGCGCCCGCTCGCGTCCACGCACCATCACCAGCGCCCGCGCCGCCGCCGTCGTTCACCTCACTGCCGCCTGCGCCCGCGCCGTTGCCACAGTCTCATCACCGCCTTGCAGCTCCACCGCACGCCACCTGCACCATTGCATCACCTCCACCGCAGTGCCGCCCGTTCGTCACTGTGCCGGCCGTGCATCCTGCGTCGCCTGCACGTCACCGCATCGTCGCGTCCGTGTTACTCACTGAGTAGTGATGGGTCGTGACAAGAGGAAGGGGAAGGAGATAGTAGTTGAGGAGCCCGCGCGCAAGCGGACTCGCGCAGCGAGAGAGGCCGAAAGGGCCGAGATGGTGGCTAAGGCCGCCGAGGAGCAGGCGTCAGGCCGCGCTCGTCCGTTCGCTATCAGGGACACAGCAGCTAGGGGCAGAGGCAGAGGCAGAGGCATGGGCAGAGTCAGAGGTGCCAGGGCCACCAGAGCCGTGACAGCAGCAGCAGCAGAGTCTGAGTCTGGTCAGTCACATTCAGCGGCAGAGTCAGAGACAGCTTCAGATACAGAGACAGCGCAGTCCGAGCAGTCTCAGGAGCAGGACACTCAGTCACCAGCTCTTCGACGTTCTGGCCGCACCCGGCAAACGTCCCCCGCAGAGCAGCCCTCACCTGCGACCGAGCGTCGTACCGGACCTAGGACGCGAGGAGGCCACCAGCCACAGGAGCCTCGCAGGTCCACCGCAGCAGCAGCAGCAGCTCGACGAGCCGAGGCCCTAGCGGCCGAGCGCGCAGTGTTCCGCATGGACACTGTCGTGCGTCTGGAGCCAGGCATACTGCTCCAGAACTTGACCAAGGCCAATGCGGCGAAGGTCAAGAGGCTCAGGTGGAGTGTACAGGAGGAGGAGTGGTTTCCCGTGACACGAGACAGCCGGGTCGATCGCAGATTCTGGACACTTCTTCAGGCCAGCTTCTACGAGACCTACCAGAGGCGGGGCCACAGGATTTTCCCTCACAAGGTTCTGGACTGGGTTTCACTGAGGACAGCTGCAGGGGGAGCCGATGTCCGCGAGCACTTCGAGCACTTCAGAGGTCTGCCCAGGTTGCTCTCGATTGAGAGGAACAGATATATTGAGGACTGGGTCAGAGTTTTCTACGCCACAGCTTGGATTGCCCCAGAGCGCAGAGCAGTTCACTTCATGTTTGGGGGGCAGGTATTTGGATTGTCCAGAGCGACACTTGCTGGGATACTTGGAGTTGACCTTGTTGACGTCTCTCTACACGAGATGGTCTACGGTGATGCAGATCCACCTCGCAGGGCCATGATTGGCGGAATAGCACCTTCTCACGAGGCGATCTCTCAGTGCTTCCGCCAGCCCTTCCCGGCCTCCTACGCCAGAGTTCCCAGCCTGCTGACCCCAGAGGCTTACGCAGTTCACATGGCACTCCGGAGGACTTTGCTCCCGAGGAGTGGCTACCCAGAGGGGTTCACTGGTCTGCAGCAGCTGCTACTACTTCACATCCTCACTCACGAGCCGTTCGATATTGTTGATTTTATTCTGGCAGAGATTGAGGATGTCATCACTGATGGGATGGGAGTCGTGCGTCAGTTCCCATATGCTCACTGGATCAGTTTTATTTGCTCCATGATTGTGCCAGCTGAGTCACCCATCAGCGCTGTCTACAGACAGGACGAGGTTCCCTGGTTCCCCGTCTACCGCCCGACAGCACCCTCTGACAGGAGGAGAGGGAGACAGGCCGATCGTGCTGCCATGGCACGGCTGTCACCCGAGGTACAGGCCCGAGTGGCCCAGGAGGATGAGGCACTGCTTGCCGCAGAGGCACAGCTTCCCGGAGGAGATGATGAGATTCATTGGTCAGACCTAGAGTCAGACTCCTCCGAGGATGAGGAGTACTTCCCTGCACCAGCCCCAGCTAGTCATGATCATGAGGCAGGAGGTTCCGGAGAGCCAGCTCCAGTGACAGCTGCTGCTACTACAGTTTCAGAGTCTCAGGTGTCTCAGCCGTCTGAGCTCACGGCACTTCTCCAGCAGCTGGTCACACAGCAGAGAGAGGATCGCCGTGCTCAGGAGGAGGCCAGGAGAGCCCATGAGGCCCAGCTTGCACAGATCCAGAGGGAGGCCGCCCGAGAGCGAGCTGCTACAGAGGAGCGTTTCGTCGGCCTTATTGACAGAGTCTCTCAGAGGACGGACGCTCAGTTTCAGCAGATGCAGCAGGGCATGATGGCGATGTTCGGGATGATTTCACAGTTATATTCTCACACCGGACTCGCCCCTCAGCAGCCAGCACAGTCAGGCCTTCAGGGCGCCGGAGCACCACCACTTGCAGTTACACCAGCTCCGGCCTCCACTGCTCCAGCTTCCTCCGCGACCCCAGAGATTATGTTCTCATTGTCAGCACTTCTTGGGTCTGTGAGTCGTTCTCTCTTCTCTCCTCTGCCTGCGACCTCACTCTTCCAGGAGTCACCCTCTGCAGTGCAGTCAGTTGGCCTCCCCGCAGTACCACAGCCATTACCTTCAGGGGGAGGCGGAGAGGTGTCCTTACTTCAGCAGTCGTCACAGCCGGCAGCATCAGCACTCACTACTTCAGATGTTGACACATCTTCTGCTGAGCCGGCTACTACTTCCACGGACCCTCTCCCAGGCAGTGCTAGCACCAGGGCCTCGACGACAGCCTCGACGACCGCTACACCTCCGGTCAGCTCAGCACCAGCAGGCCCTTCAGATCAGCAGCTACCGGCAGTCACTGAGGATCCACCGTCTGACGACGACGACGATGATGATGACCCGGATCGCTTCCTCGCCGTCCCGCGGCACCCAGATCAGTAGCTAGCCTTTTTGTGCTTTGATGCCAAAGGGGGAGAGGGAGTCAGGGGGAGGGTAGCACTAGAGAGAGCTCGATCAGGACTTTGTTGTATTATATATTGTCTTATATTTGGTTTTAGTTCATGGATATGTACATTTGTCATTTGAGCATGCTGAGCTTTTGAGACATATCTATGGATTTCGTTTGAGCCTTTGAGCTCTTTGGTTCCTTTCTCTCGAGTTTGCCTGTGTTTATTCTTGCCATATCTTTCTCGCTCTCTCGTTATTTATGTCAGTGTTGTCATCAATCACCAAAAAGGGGGAGATTGTAAGCATCTAGGCCCTTAAGGTATGTTTCGGTGATTAATGACAACCATTATTGTGACTAATGAGTTTGTGCAGCTTTATAGATCATTATTGCTCATTTGGTTATATGTCAAAAGAGGCCCCTAATTTTCATTGTTCAAAAAGGCGATCTCGGCATTCAACTCTATAATGTGTCAAGACTAAGGATCTTTCTAGCCCTAAGTGTCATAAGGTTGAGAAGGACACTTAGGTTAGTATAGGTTTTATAGTTTTGTAGTGATCGCTCTATTAAGAGGGGTTTAGGCTTAGTAACTTGAGCATGGACATGGTCATTTGAAAATGGATGCACACAATGGTCACTCAGGTTTCTAGAAGCTCAAATAAGTGGTTCTCAACTTATATCTCAAGAATATTTGGATTTCATTCAAGACTCAAGTCAGAATAGGCAAAATCAGAAAAATCCTATTCACCGGTTTAACCGACGCTTCAAGTTTCATATACGTCGGTTAAACAAGGTCAGCAGAGTTTGACAAGTCAATTCACCGGTTCAACCGATGATATTTAAAAAGGGACGTCGGTGCAGTTGTCCAGAGACTCGGTTTTCAGTTGATCAGTGGACAGATAGACTCACCGGTTAAACCGACGCTGTTTGAAATTGGACGTCGGTTCAGTTGTCCAGTGACTTGGTATTTCTGTTGATCAATGGATGATTACACTCACCGGTTAAACCGATGCAACGACGGTTAATCTGCCCAAGCTGTAACGGCTAGTTTTCAGAAGTGGCAGTTTACATTCACCGGTTAAACCGACGATGACTATTGGAGGGACGTCGGATTAACCGGCGCTACGCAGTTTTCTGGCAGCTTTTTCTCCAACGGCTCTATTCGTGTGAGCTGCCCATATATAGCCCTCCAATGGGTCATTCTACTACTCTTGACACCAGGCAACATCCAAACACACATACTATAGTCAAGAGCCACCTTGAGCTTCAACATTTCATACACTTGTTCATTCAATCATTCAAGAAGCAAGATTAAGGACTTGAGTAGAGAGAAGCTTGTGTGCATCCATTCTTTGTGATTGGTTCTTGCTCAAGTGAAGGCCTTAGCTTGTTACTCTTGGTGATTGGCATCACCTAGGCGATCTTGGTGATCGAGGTGATTCTCGCGGAGCTTGCCAAGGATTGTGGAAGCCCGGAGAAGAGTTTTGTACGTGGCTTGATCTCCACCACACCGGGATGGTGAACGGAGACTCTTAGTGAGCACCCTCTTCTTGGTGACTTGGGAGGTGACAATACTCTTTGT
Organism: Panicum hallii; assembly: GCF_002211085.1. Classification (NCBI taxonomy): domain Eukaryota; kingdom Viridiplantae; phylum Streptophyta; class Magnoliopsida; order Poales; family Poaceae; genus Panicum; species Panicum hallii. The sequence goes on along the minus strand of NC_038045.1, from coordinate 41,562,480 downwards.
GAGTGTCACAACGTGGATTAGGGGTGTGTGCCAACACATCGATACCACGGGAAAAAATCCGGTTGTCCCTTGTCCACTTTACTTATTTCAAGCATTATCTTTCATGCAATTGATTCATGTGCTTGATTTAGGGATCACTAGATAGCTCTACCTTGCTAGGCTTTATCTCTTTTCATCTTATCTAGCTTGTGTAGGTTGTTTAGTTGTCCGGTTGGTGAATTGGGGCCTTTCTAGTTCTTGCATAGGTTAAGGTTGTTTTATCTTGTTTTAGAAATTGGATAAGGCCCAATTCACCCCCCCTCTTGGTCCATCGATCCTTTCACCACCCACGAAACCTCCTGGCCATAGCAGAGAGCATCGACTTCCTTACTGCATCCTCCGTGCCTTTCGGGACCCTGAATGACTCTGACATCTTAGCCCATAGCCTATTGCGGGTGTCCTCATCCAAATCCTTCCACTTCTTAAGTGTGATTGGCACTATATCTCTGACAATAGCCCCATAGGCATTTCGGAACTTTGTAACCACATCAAGTGGTTCTTCAGGAAACCCCTCTGCATTGAGCTTTGTTATGTACATGACTGCACCAGCCTTCAGCTGATTGGGACCTCGTGGCCCTCGTTTCCGCTTCTGTGAAACAGATGATTTAGCCACCGGAGCTTCCTCTGTGTTTCCTGTAGAGCATGCCTCCTCTTTCTTCTCTTCATTTGAGACCTATATATTCAAACAATTGATGGCCTTTAATATATGGACATATTTTAGATGCTACATAATTTAAGTTATCAGGCTGATTTCTATTTACCTCCTCTTCGTTGGGAATATAGTCAGCATCAAGCTCATCTGAAGTTTTTCTCTGTCTCGGAGGTATGGGTGTTGAAGGATTGTCATCACTAGGACTATCCTCCTCCCCGCTGCCTTCACTGGAACTGCTTGATGTCTGCCAATGGAGTCTGGTCGCGTCTTCATTAGATTTGTTACAGACACCGGTCAAGTCCATATCATCCATCCTAGTAACAAATATAAGCACTGCACATCAGTAGAAAAATTTAAGCTAATTCTATGTAACTGAAAAGGATGAATCAATGCAATTCAGATCAAGAATACATGCTATCTCAGAACATAAGAGGCAGTTCATGCTAACAAATAGAGGTTAACATAAGAGGCAGTTCATGTATTGTTATCATCTAGGAAGAACAACTGTATTCTGTAAAGGCCAGTGCACTAGAGCAGCATCTAGGAAGAACAATTGATGTACGTATATGTGAACTGTGAGGCAGAGAATCAACTACGAGAAGGCCAACAGGAACAGGTACAACCGTGGCTGCACTGGGCTCGAGGATGGCGGTGCTCCGCTCGCGGACGGCGGCCCTCCGCTAGGGCACCGCGGCCCTCCGCTCGGGGACGGCGGCACTCCGCTCGGGCACGGCGGCACTTCGCTCGGGGCGGCGCCCCTCCGCTAGGGCACGGCGGCACTCCGCTCGGGGATGGCGCCGCTCCGCTCGGGGACGGCGGCCCTCCGCTCGGGCACGGCGGCACTTCGCTCGGGGACGGCGCCCCTCCGCTCGGGGACGGCGGGCCTCCGCTAGGGCACGGCGGCACTCCGCTCGCGGACGGCGGCGCTCCACTCGGGGATGGCGGCGCTCCGCTCGGCTCGAGGATGGCGCGGCCCTCCGGCCAGCAAGGGGATGGCGGCGGGGATGGACACTGCTGGCGTGGTAGGCGGGCGATGAAAATTTTGTCTGGTGGCGCGCCTCCGGGAAGGAGATGAAAATTTTGTTTGGGGCGCGCCTGCGTGAGACACATAGGCATCCATCTGTTCACAAGCGCTTTTTCCTTGACGACCGCCTGTGATGTAGAACATCACAAGCGCTTCTTCCTTCACGACCGCTTGTGACGTGGAACATCACAAGCGCTTTTTCCTTCCCGACCGCTTGTGAAACCACTTGCGATACGCTTTTCCTTCCCAACCGCTTTTTCCTTCCAGTCCGCTTGGGATAACTTTTTTCAATTTTTGGTCTTATGAAATTTCGTTTCAGAATAATCTGTGTGTGAACGTTGGATAAATCTGTTGCTACAATTTCTACATATCATATAGTGCATGAGTGTCGCTGCATAGAATTTTCATGAATTTTTGAGTTCGGTAACTATTTAATTGTATTTAAATGAATTTCTACATGCTTCTTGAGAGTAATTCGAACTTGAACTAAGACTACAAACAATATGTCTCAAAAAAATTCCTGAAAAATATATATTGTTTGATGTGTTATAGTATTGACTAATTTCCAGAAAATGATCCAAAATTTAATTGTTTATTTACTAAAAAAGGTACCTTTGCTCTGTGTGATGGCAACAAATAAATCTAATAATATGGATTTTTTGTCCAAAAAATCTATAACTTGACATGGCATCATACTTTAGGTTACTGAACTCCTAGAAAAAAATCACTTTATTTAGACAAACTTGGAAACACACTTGTTCATAGGATCACAAGTAAGAGTCACATGGTTAATATAAAGTCAACTAAATCAATGATCCTATGAACAAGTGTGTTTCCAAAGTTGTCGAAATCAAGTGATTTTTTTTCTAGGAGTTCATGCACTATATGATATGTAGAAATTGTACCAACAGATTTATCCAACGTTCACACACAGATTATTCTGAAACGAAATTTCATAAGACCAAAAATTGAAAAAAGTTATCCCAAGCGGACTGGAAGGAAAAAGCGGTTGGGAAGGAAAAGCGTATCGCAAGCTGTTTCACAAGCGGTCGGGAAGGAAAAAGCGCTTGTGATGTTCCACGTCACAAGCGGTCGTGAAGGAAGAAGCACGTGTGATGTTCTACATCACAGGCGGTCGTCAAGGAGAAAGCGCTTGTGAAGTTCTACATCACAAGCGATTTCCGTGTATCTCAAGCGGATTTTGGTTTATATCCGCTTGTGGTGTGTGTACATTATGAACTGGTTGGAATCGAGTTGCAGAGGAACCCTTTCGAGTTTCTACCGTTGCCTAACAGCGCCGCCAAGGCTGCCGTTGGCGAGCTGCCGCCGTCCCTGCCCCGAGCGCCGCGACATGGGACGAGCTGCCACCGCCGTCCACGAGCGCCACGGCCCCGAGCGCCGCGGCCCCGAGCGCCGTGCCGTCCACGGGCTGGCGCCGCGGGCCCCGAGCGCCGATTCGCGTCCACGAGCTGCCGCCGCCGGCCCAGAGCGCCACGCCGTACGTCCACGAGCTGCCGCTGTCCCAGAGCGTCGCGCCGTCCAGGAGCTGCCGTTGGCGAGCTGCCGCCGTCCCTGCCCCGAGCGCCGCGACGTGGGACGAGCTGCCGCCGCCGTCCACGAGCGCCGCGGCCCCGAGCGCCGCGCCGTCCACGAGCGCCGTGGCCCCGAGCGCCGCGCCGTCCACGGGCTGGCGCCGCGGGCCCTGAGCGCCGATTCGCGTCCACGAGCTGCCACCGCCGGCCCAGAGCGCCACGCCGTATGTCCACGAGCTGCCGCTGTCCCAGAGCGTCGCGCCGTCCAGGAGCTGCCGTCGTCCCCGAGCGTCGCGCCGTGTACGAGCTGCTGTCCCCAAGCAGAGCGCCGCGCGTCCAGGAGCTGATGAACCGACCCCAAGCCGCAAGGTATCCTCATCAAATTTGTCTGTTGCTTTAGTTTATGCACATTCGTTCATGATTTAGTGATCGAATTCAATTAATTAGGGGTTTTTGTAGTTCATGGCATAGAATTTTGAAGATTCAGACTTCTGTCATGTACCTATCGATATGATCTTGTTTCACTGTCATGTACCTATCGTCATATGGTCTTGAATTCAATTTACATTAATCAATATAGGGATGGGCAATGGACCGAGGTTGGATGTACAATGTGCCAAGACCACATCCGTCGTACATTCGAAATGTCAGAAGCTTTATTGAAGCGGCCAACAAGCATGCGAATATGCAAAAACGTAAGGAGATATTGTGCCCATGCATCGATTGTGATAATAAGGTAGCTTGGAGAGATACAGGAGCAATCCAATCACATCTGCTCAAAAGAGGGTTCAAAAACAATTACACGATATGGACAGAACATGGTGAGCTGGATCCGTGTGAAGTGCTTGGTAATGACGAAAGTGCTGTGGGAATGTTAGCTAAAAAGGATGGTAAAGTGGATTCTGTGGATGCCAATCAAGATTTTGTAGAATTTGATTGCGAAGACATGTTGCGCCATATGGATCCAGAAATGTTGAGTTCTATGGGATCACAGAAGAAAGATCTACCTAAATTGGAGGGTCTGGAAAGTGCCTCAAAAGAACCTTTATATGATGAATCAAAGGGCTGTGACAAAGAGTTTACTACACTGTGTACAGTTCTTGAACTTCTTAAGTTGAAGGCTAGCGCCGGATGGTCTGATACTAGCTTCACAGATCTTTTAAAATTTCTATCCCAACTCCTACCAAAACCCAACAAACTACCAACCAGCACTTATAAAGCGAAGAAGCTTATATCTCCCATAGCTCTGGGTGTGCAAAAAATTCATGCATGTCCGAACCATTGTATTCTGTATCGTGGCGAGTTTGAGAACGCAACAAGATGCCCAGTTTGCAATGTCAGTCGATACAAGAAGAGCTACAATCAAGAGTGTGTGAACAAAATCGCGAAGATAAATAGAAACAAGAAAGCCGCTATCGGACCTGAAATTGATGATGACACTTTTGATGACATGGATGGCAAAAGGAGGTCAAAGATCGCAACTTTGGTGATGTGGTATCTTCCAGTAATTGATCGCTTGAAGTGTTTGTTCTCGAACCCTAGGGAGGCTGAGCTTATGCGCTGGCATGCTGAAAGTCGCAAGCAGAATAACAAACAGATTCGACACCCTGCTGATGCATCACAGTGGAAAACTTTTGATCATATGTATCCTGAGTTTGCCAAAGAAATCAGAAATGTAAGATTTGCTTTGGGTATAGACGGAATGAATCCATTTGGTGAAAAAAGAAGTATACATAGCACCTGGCCTGTGACTCTGACGATGTACAACCTTCCGTCATGGTTGTGTCACAAAAGGAAGTACATTATGTTGACTATTCTTATTCAAGGTCCAAAAGCAGCTGGTGTTGATATTGATGTGTTCTTGGAACCTCTTATGGAAGATATGGCGAAGCTCTGGAATGAAGGAGTTCAAATATGGGATGAGTATCGCCAGGAGTATTTCAACCAAAGAGCAATTATATTTGTTACCATCCATGATTCTCCCGGGGGCGCCACACTTTCAGGGCAAAAGACCAAAGGAAAGAATGGGTGTGTAGTGTGCGTGGATGGAACTGCTTCCTTATACCTTAAATCATCCAAGAAGTTGGTGTTCATGGGACACAGACGGTTCTTGATGAAGCAGCATAAGTACCGAAAGATGAAAGAGGAATTTAACAATGAACTGGAAAGTGAAGGTGCACCAAAGCCTTATAGCGGGAAACTCATTTTTGAAATTGTAAAAAACATTCAGGTTGTATTCGGAAAGGGGAAAAAACAAAGGAGAAAAGAGAAAGAGAACTGACCCTTCAACTGACACAACTTTCAAGAAGCAATCGATTTTTTTCAAGTACCTCCCATACTGGAAGGATATGGAAATTTGCCACAGCATTGATTTGATGCATGTAACAAAGAATGTTTTTGATAGCATCATTGGAACCTTACTGGGCATGCCGAGTAAGACAAAGGATGGACTTAAGTCACGCCAGGACCTAGTAGATCTTCAAATCAGATCGGAACTTCATCCAGTGGATAGTGGCAAAGGGAAGCCTTACCTTCCCCCAGCTAGCTACAACTTGACAGTTGAGGAGAAAACAAAAATTTGCAAATATTTGCGTGGGATCAAAGTGCCCACAGGTTTCTCATCCAATATCAGCAAACTAGTTAGGATGAAGGACTTGTCTCTATTTGGTTACAACTCTCATGACTGCCATATGATGATGACGGTGTTCCTCCCAATTGCGGTAAGAGCCCTCGAAACAGAGCATGTCAAAGTTGTCATCACACGTTTGTGTTACTTTTTCAATGCAGTGTCACAAAAAGTAATAGCTTTAGAAGACTTGGACTATCTGAAGGCATACATCATCGAGACTATGTGCAAGCTTGAAATGTGTTTTCCTCCATCATTTCTTGATATGCAAGTACACCTTATCATACATCTCGTGGATCAGATAAAAATATTAGGGCCACTATATTTACATCATATGTTTCAGTTGGAGCGGTACTTGGCAGTGTTAAAAGGTTATGTGCGAAATCGCGCTCACCCAGAGGGTTCAATCATGGAGGGATACACTACAGAAGAAGTGATTGAGAGCTGTATAGATTACATCAGAGATGGAACAATGATAGGTGTGCCTGTACCTAAACATGAGGGTAAACTATGTGGGAGAGGGAGAATGGGCAGGAAAACTTTCCGCGTCGAGGATTACAAGATAGTACATTGTGCTCATGGTAGTGTACTACAACATCTCGCGATAGCCGAGCCTTACATTGAGGAACACCTAGATGAGCTTCGTAAAGAAAATCAGAACCGCAGAGAGGACTGGATCATGAGGGAGCACAAACATCGTTTTAGCGAATGGTTAATGGACAAAAACATCCCATCCGGAGACTCTTTGGAAGAGAAAACAATGAGGAATTTGGCTTCTGGACCATCGTGTTTAGTGACATCATGGCAAGCATATGACATCAATGGGTACACATTCCACACTAAATCAAAAGACATGAAAAGTGTTGTGCAAAATAGCGGTGTTCGTATTGATGCTTTTGACCTACAGGGACAGAAGACCACATATTTTGGATTCATAGAGGAAATATGGGAACTTGATTATGATCCGAGCTTGAAAATACCCTTATTTAGGTGCCAATGGGTACAACATCCCGGGGGGGTGACAGTGGACAACTACGGACTCACACTGGTAGACTTAAAGAAAGTAGGATATAAAGATGACCCGTGGGTTCTCGCCGAATGTGTTGCACAAGTGTTCTATGTACTCGATCCATCAAATGAGAAGTGCCATGTAGTTATTTCTGGAAAGCAAAAAATTGTTGGAGTTGAGAATGTGGGAGACGGAGATGAGGAATACAATAAGTATGAAGAGATGTCCGTCTTTAATGGTCCTGAGAGAATCAAGCGTGTGGAAAAGAAAATTGATAAGAACTTGAAGCCATACATGCGGAAAAATGGTAGTTCATGAAAAATTGTATGAATCAAATTGTATTTGTCATGTGTCCGATCGACTATGTATTGTGGTTACCAATGAATTTAAAATCTCTCAAGTTCTCTATGTGTGCTATTTAAATTCATTCACATATATATATATGGTGGTTTTCTACTAACAATATAAATGCTCATGTTGATGCTAAAGGTCACGGTTAACTGATTTGTTTTGCCTATATGTGCAGCAATGCTCAGGAGAGGTCTCAGCTAGAAACTTCATTTGTTGGAGCTCAATATAGTGTTACATATTAATTTGTTACTTGTAGATTATAGAAATTTCCCTTCTGTGATTCTGCATTTATCTATATTGGACTTGAAAGAATATCGATTCTGTGATTCTGTATTGATCTATATTGGACTTGAGTATATTTCATTCTGTGATTCTGGACGAAGGGCCTCTGTCTATGCAATTTTACTTGGTTTGGTATTCACATACAAGCGGTTCTATTTAGCTTGACCGCTTGTGATACGTATCCAGCATCACAAGCGTTCCCTGTTACAGACCGCTTGAGATATGAATCCATCACAAGCGGTTAAGATTCTAAAACCGCTTGTGACACATGTCCCGCATTACATGCATTTCGTATTACTGACCGTTTGTGATTTCAAAATTATATCACAGCCGGTCAGGTTAAAAACCGCCTGTGATGGTAATAAACTCACAAGCGGGTTGTCTTATAAACCGCCTGTGATGCTGATGCGGATATCACATGCGCTTTTTAATTTCGGACCGCTTGTGATACTTAAACATCACAAGCGGTTTGAATGGCCTGGCACATCTCAAGCGGTTTTCCAACCTAGCCGCTTGTGATGGAAAAAGGCTACCGCTTGTGTAGAGCCATATTGTACTAGTGGAACCAGCATTTTCAGGTCATTATTTTCCGGTACCCCATGGCCAATTACCAAACATATGAGACATGACACAAGGTATGAGGTTCAGATAATATCCAAATCCACATGACTAATAGACCACACTGCTTGAACAAACTGGCATTCAAGAAATGAATATTTAATTGTCTCTTAACTTCAATATCACCTATCATATCTCTACAATACATCGGCATGGTGTGCACTATTTGGAAATTTGTTGTGCAAGAATCTGATTATTTTTTCATGAATATGTAGGAGAGTTGTGTATCTTTGCATTAAGAAGAATGATGGAAATAAAGTTTTTTACAGTGCGGGCCTGCCTAGGCGCACATACACCATACACGGTAACACACAAAATTAAAAGGGCTATACTGCAAAATGAAGAACCCCATCCCCCGGGCGGGTTAAAATGTATTTTTAGGAGCGGATGGGGTACTCGTCCCTACTTTTCGTAGTTAGAAATGCTATTTTTAGGGACGTATATCTTAAAAATGATTTCTAGAGGCGGATCATACCATAGCCCACCCTTACAGATCAATTTTCAGAAAAAAAAAATAGTCGAAAACAGCAAAAGAAAAAAGAAAAAAATATTACAGCCAACCAGCCACCACCACAAGCCCCTTATTATTGAGGTATAATTTTTTTGACGAAATATGCACACTTACATCATCCAAGGTTCGAACCGCATACCTCTAAGTCTCGCGCGTACCTTCCTCTCCACCACACTATACAGTCAGTTGTGACTTTATGGGGTATGCTATCTTTTATATTAACTCTAAAATTGATATATAGAGGTGGGTGACGCTATCATCCGTCCTAGAAACCTATTCTAGGGCGGATCATGCCACCACCCGCCCCTAAAAATATTTTTCTACTTTATTCCTAAAATTCATATAAATCTTTACATATAGCAAAAGAAATAAAAAAAGTAAAACTTCTGCACTGTGGTTATTATGAACTATAGATTAAAAAATATACCAAGTATATTTCAGTATATATAAAGGTTAAGATTGTGGAAACCTCAAAGTATGACTTGAGTTGTATAAGATACTATATATTCATAGCTATTAGACAACTTATAATAATTTTTAGACTATTAAATGATATTTAATGAAAAAATTATCAACCATAAGATTGTAGGTTTCGTCAATCTCTACAATTTTGGTATAATGTTTGACTTCATCCGATATCATATGAAAAAGTTAAGAATTTTTTTGTGTGCAACTATTTGTAGGGGCGGGCTATGCTATCATCCGCCCCTAGAAATGCACTTTTAGGGGCGGGTGACCCGTCACCCCTAAAATTGCATTTCTAGGGACTGGTGATGGCGTCACCCGTCCCTAAAAATGATGGTTATTACCATGAACGTGTGACGCCATCATCCAACCCTAAAAATATATTTCCAGAGATGGATGAATTGCTACAGCAACCTGCTCTATCTGTAGGAGCGGATTATCTTTTAGGCGGTCTCTAAAAAAGCCAGGACGTCCCTACAAATTGTTTTTGTAACAGTGAGGGTTGCCCTTTACTCAGGATTTGCATCACCAAAAGGGCGATGTGCATCCTTAAGGCTACGGTTGTCAAGAACTCTGTTGTTTCTCTCCTTCCAGATCACCCAGGACGTGAGCATGAGAGTGGAGTCTAGGCTTTTCTGCTGCTCCTTGCTCAGTCCCTCATGCATCCACAATTAATTTAGAACGGAGCAAGTATACTACAAGAAAATAGCTTAATTTTATCGGCCAGAAACTGTCGAAACTAGCCAAAAAGCCATCGAAAATATATATATTCGTCGGTCGCCCGACGAAAATAGGCCGACAGAATAAAATCGACAAAAATGAACGCATTTTCGTCGGCAACCGACGAAAATACATCTATTTTCGTCGGCCACCCAAGCCAACGAAAATACACAACATATTTTCGTCGGCTGAGCTGGCCGACGAAAAAGATAGAGTTTGTTTCGTCGGTCTCCAAGACTGACGAAAATAATGTAGTCAGTTTCGTCGGCTTCTCTAGCCGATGAAAATACTGGATGCGCCTGCTAAAAACAGCTGATGCATTTTCCATAGTTTTTCAGAATTACAAATAACAGTTTTCCAGAATTACAAATAATAGTTAATTAACATAAAAATAGTCATCCATAAGCACAATCATGAAATACGTCATCACACAATCATGAAATACATTAAATACGTGCAATCATGAAATCCATAGTCCAAATGACATATATGTATCGACGAAACGCAAAAGCACAAATCAATGGGGGGTAATATTAAGTCCGCTGCCGCCATCACCTTCAGAAATGTTACACGCTATCGATGGTGGCGTGGACGGGCTGCCAGAAACTCCTCGAGGATGACTACTCGTCGAACCCTGATTATAGACAAAGTTAAATGTATATAGTTCTTATATATAAGAAAATTTGAGCATTGCTAGTTATACGAAAGAATTACCACTTGTGGAGATGGTAGATGCATGTATGGTGCAAAAGTCGGCGGTGGTGGAGGAGGTGAAGGAAGAGGTGGCAAATTAAATTATGATCCAAGGGTAGCCGCTAACATTTCCTAAAAACCGATAATAAATCAGGTATCTTATAGTAATGAAAAGTGCACAACGACTTGAAAAATATCAAACTTGCATAGTACTTGAAGCTGTCGTTGCTGAGCGAAAAAACCTTGCATGTACTCGTGTTGTTGCCTTGCCCATTCCTCTTGCCTCTGCATCACTTTTTTATGCTGCCTTATCTTCTTCTGCAGTCAAATTTCCCTTTCGTAGCCCCAAGAACTCTGAGAGGACTGAGAAGACCTTGCCTCACTCAAAGCACCACTTGTCTCAATAATGCCATTCAACATGCTAAACCTGCCATACTTCTTCCCTTCCCGCTTGAGTATAAGGCACCGACATCCATATCACTCGGCCTCCAATCATACTCCTCCCCATGACGTGCCACCATTTTATCACCATATCTCATCTACCATTCAAGCAAGCAATATTAAGATAATATTCGAATCATCGCTTAATTGAAATCAAATTGTTTTACTAACCAGAGTATGTGTGGCATTCTCACTGCAAAGCAACTCTGACTGTGTAGGATCTGCGCCGTGGTGGCCTCGATTGTATGTCTCAATATAGCTTGGGGCCAACCCACTTTGTGCCTCCTGCCAAAGAAGAAATTGTGATATTGCAAGTAAGTACATAATAATTAAATTAAAATAATAAACACCTACCATTCGATGAGCCAAAAGAAGATGTCCATCGGTCCCATATCTTTGTGTAACCCATGGTCCTGCTTGACGATTCGCTCTCTTCATCTTGGATTTTTCCACGAAGTTGGGTGAAGCCTAATAAGCACAAAATGCTCGCCAAGCATCTGGACACTTTCTCAACCAAGGCAAACCGCTAATATCAACTTGAAGATACTCATCCTCTCAGAGATATATCTCAGAAATGCCCAGTTTCTTGTTCATGTCTTGCAGCTTTATTTTCTTGTAGTATAAGCAAACACACTGTATACGAGCATTGGACATCATGTCCCTAACCACCTTCGTCGCTGCCTTGTCAAACACAGATCACTACTCCTCCCCTACCGGCAAACGATACCTCTCCTAAAAAGGAAAATAAATTAGTTAGACAACTTATAGATGAATTAAATAGATAGTAGTTATACAAGTTATACAACTTATGAAAAAAAATACCCAGGACTCATTCCAAACCCTCACTGCAGTCGTGATGCCCTGATCATCTGATTGCAGCTTATAGGGCTCCCACTTCAATGCAGGCTGAAGCACACCTCCAATAGTGACCATTCCTGAGTAATGAAACTGACAAAGTATTCCCAATGTTGCATTCACAGGTCATAACCTATTTCTTCCCTCCCAACAAATGTTTCTTACTTAAACTATATAAAATATTGAATGAAACAATCACAACAATAAAATAGATTACTTACCAATCCCCATGTGGCCTAATCTGTCGATGATTTGCCGGATTGGTAGCTACAGGAGTCATCACATTGTTGCCTCTAAATCTAAATACATCGTATTAGTTAGCTAGTGCATATAAAATTTTATTGAATTGATCATAAGTACCTGAACACAGGTTGAGCAGCAGTATCCTCCTCTTCCTCCTCCTCTGCATCTCCATCTCTCTCCTCGGACCCTTCTCTGTCCTTGCACCCATCTCCCTCTCCACCTCCATCTCCATCGCCATCCAAATTCACAACATGTTCTTCCTCCTCCATACCCCTACCTTCCTCTTCTTGCTGTTCAAGGACAAGTAGAAATTAAATTAAACATGCAAACTACTTACTTGCTGAGCCTCATCTAGACATCGCTGAAATGCACTTCTTCGACTGAGGTGAGAACTGCTGCCTCTAAACAGAGAAGACCTATCCGAAGACGTGGAGCCATCATTCTTCTTTCTTTGACTCCTTGAAGATGAGGAGACATCCTTCTTTCCCTTCAAAGAGTGCACAAATGATCTCATCCTGAAAGAAATGGATTATGGATAGTTAATATCATATAAAGCAATGGTAAATAGAAGATAACAAGTTTCATAACAACAATTAGCAAATAATACACTACTAAGAAAACTAGTTTTTACATCACGTTACATGTTAAAAGTCGTCGGGGTCATCTTCTTCAGTTATGGTGTCACCATGACTACTACCATGCCTCGTTTCATATGTTGTCAACATTACTTTGGTTGCACGACATGGTCGTTTTTTCTTACGGACCTCAGAAACTATTATATCACCGGTGTCACCATCTAATTTGTCAAGTGCCATCCCAATATCAACTTCAAAAGGTCCATTACACTCATCTTCCTGATATGCTTCAGGAACAGTACGATCAAGCTCACTTTCATCGTAACCTTCATCTCCAATAATAGGCAATCGACCAGGAGGACATACTTTCTAAACAATCCACCATGGTTCTAAACTTTCCGAATGGTATGGATACAACATATAATACACTATCTCAACTTGATGTGCAAGGACAAATGGATTGTAACCTGAAAGTCGCAATTTATGGTTCACCTCCACTAAACCAAGTTTTTTATTATGCTTTAACCCAGAACCTAATTTATTATTGAACCAATCACAATAAAAGAACACAACTCTTAAATCTTTTGAACCTTCAAACTTCAGCTTCACTATATTCTGAATGACACCGAAATACTCTGTGATAGAACCATCTGAGGCACTCGCGGTGATTACAACTCCACTATTTGTTCTGGCAGCATGTGGATTTTTTGCTTCAAACTTGGCTGAACGGAACCGAAATCCATTTATGTCATAACAACCATAACTCCTTGCAGTCGTGCTTCCATGTGAAAGCTGTCTTAGATCATCATGGACACTGCTATCCCTCATGCACTACAAGTTTTAAAATTTTGTTAACTCATAATGATTTATATAAATAAAGTACTTAGAGTACCAATGCTTACATGTTTTCTAAATCATATGACAAAATTGGGACCACCACGTAAACCCTCACGCCGCAAGGTTTCAAGCTGTTTAGCAGTTGGTTGTCGTGCATATCACCATTCTTCTTGATCAAACAACCTACATATCTTTATTTAGCACAAGTACATCGCTAAACACGAATCACATATGAGATATATGGTGGTACTTACATGAAATATTTGCCCATCTCCTCCATATTTGTGTACATATACAACAATACAGTGTTGCATTCTTGTATGCACATTTCATAAACCAAACTAGCACTTGAGATTGCTCCTCGGTGTCTCAGGCAAGGTGTGGTAGCGCGGTATATGAGCATTAATATTATTTTCTTCTACAAAATATGTGCTCGTGTAGTACGAGATCTCCTTGAGATAGAATGCCTCGGCAATGCATCCCTCAACTCGTGTTTTATTTCCGATGGTTGCTTTAAGCCTCTTTAAGTCTCATTGTACAAAGTACATCCACCTGTATTGTACGGGCCACCGACCTCAACTTCATAAGGCAAATGCACTAACAAGCGTTGCATTACATTCATGAAACCCGGGGCGAACACCTTCTCCATCTTACATACTAAGATAGGTATTTCCTTACTCAGTTTTCTCATTGTATTTTTGTTAATTTCATTTGCACATAATTGCCTGTAGAAAAAACTTAACTTAGCCAACATTATCCAAATTTCTTTAGAAGGTACCTACGCAGCATGACAGGCAACAACCTTTCCATGATGATATGGTAATCATGACTCTTCAAACCATTCATTTTTCCAGTTACAATGTTCACCGTCCGTTTCAGATTAGCTGCATATCCATCAGAAAATTTTAGGTTCTTGAGCTAGAAAAGAACCTCTTTTCTCTCTGCAGGTTTAAGATAATACTTAGCACGTGGCTTCCCCATATGTCCAGCTTGATTGGGTCTCAGATTAAGGGTTGGCCGAACACATATTTCAGCTACATCTTGCTGAGCTTTCAAATTATCTTTAGTCTTATCTTTGAAATAAAAAACCATACTAATTATACTTTCAGCAACATTGCGCTCTTGATGCATTACATCTAGATTATGTGGAAGGATCAGTGTAGTAGCATAAGAAAGGCTCCAAATGGCAGCTATATGAGTCCAATTATGCTCCTCTTTGAACCCTTCAAACCATCATCTGTGGCAATTAACCGACAATGACTTGCTACAATCTCCTGACCGGTCAAACGCTTGGGTGGACCCTTAGTAACGATTGTGTCCTTGCAAAAGACATCTCTTTGACTCCTGAATGGGTGATCATGAGACAAGAACCGACGGTGACAATCAAAAAAGCAGAATTTGCCACCATATTTCAAATGAAAAGCATCTGTATCACCCATGCATACCGGACAACATAGATGACCGTGCGTGCTTCACCCCGAGAACATTCCATATGCAGGGAAATCATGAATAGACTAAAGAAATGCTACCCACATATTGAAGTATTCCTTCCCACTGCTGTCATATGTCCTAACTTCATTCCACAAGTCATGCAGCTCATCAATCAATGGTTGCATGAACATGTTCAAACGCATAATGAGAGTCAAGAACACATACTCATCCTTCATGCATAATGATGGTGGAAGATTGTATGGAATTGTAATCACTGGCCAACATGAGTAGGGGGCAGCATTTGAGTTAAAGGGAGTGAAGCCATCAGTGGCCAACCCAACACGCACATTCCGGGGGTCTCTTGCAAAACTTGGATCATAATGATCGAGGGCCTTCCAAGTCTTACTATCAGATGGATGACTCATGCATCCTGTATTATTACAAATTCCCTCTTTGTGCCATCTCATATATTTTGCAGTCTTCTGAGATAGGTACAACCTTTGAAGCCTTGGTTCAAACACTGCCTTTGCCGGTCCCAAGCCCGCGATGAGAAAATGTGGAGGGTTGTGTTAGGTTTGGCGAACCAGCGTAAAAAATATGCCACTCTAATGGAAATGAAACCCATAAGAAATTCGTTGGGGTGTAACCCTCTTAGCGACGCGCTACATCGGAATCCGGGTGTGGTGTTAAATGGGCATGGGCCGGGTCGTCATCCTCTTAGGGATGCGTCGTATCGTGATCCGGGTACGATGATAAGTGATCAAGGGTTGGGTCATCGCAGCATCTGTGGCGCACTACATCTGCGCCCGGGTGTAGTGAAAAATGAGCAAGGGTCTTCGCATTTCTCTCGATGGGTGCGAAGGGTAAGGAAGCTAGCCGAGCTAACTAGGATTCGTCTAGGTAGTTGGAACGTAGGGTCTCTAACAGGTAAGTTAAGAGAACTAGTTGATGTAGCAATTAGGAGGCGTGTAAATATTCTATGCGTGCGGGAGACTAAATGGAAGGGCCAGAAGGCGAAGGAGGTGGAGGTTCTGGCTTCAAGCTTTGGTACATGGGGACAACTTCGGGTAGGAATGGTGTAGGCGTCTTGATCGATAAGAGCCTTAAGGATGGAGTTGTAGATGTTAGGAGGCAAGGCGACCGGATTATCCTAGTGCGGTTGGTCATTGGAGATTTGGTTCTGAATGTGATCAGTGCCTATGCCCCTCAGGTAGGTCTTAGTGAGAGCTCCAAGAGTCAGTTTTGGGAAGATCTTGATAGCATGGTTAGTACTGTGCCTATCAGTGAGAAGGTCTTTATAGGAGGAGACCTCAATGGCCATGTGGGTGCGACTAATGTAGGATATGAGCGAGTACACGGGGGTTTCGGGTATGGTAGTAGGAACGAGGGGGGAAGGATGTTTTGAATTTTGCGTTGGCCTACGACCTGCTGTTAGCGAATACCCTCTTTAGAAAGAGGGAGTCCCATCTAGTGATCTTCCATAGTGGACAATACTCAAGCCAAATTGACTTTATCCTTGCTAGGAGAGAGGATAGACGTGCCTGCTTAGATTGTAAGGTGATACCTGGGGAGTGTGTTGTCCCCCAACACAAGCTTGTGGTGGCGGATTTTCATTTTCGGGTACGTGCCCACCGGGACAAACGTGCCAAGATTGCGAGAATGAAGTGGTGAAAGCTTAGAGGGGAAGAGGTAATTTAAGGAGAGGATGCTAGGCGAGGGGCCTTCGGAAGAAGGAGCAAATGTAGATGATATGTGGCTAAAGATGGCGACATGTGTTCGGAAGGTGGCCTCAGAAGTGTTTGGTGTGAGTAGGGGAGGCAAGAAGGAAGTGAAAGAAACTTGGTGGTGGAATGACGAGGTGCAAAGGGCTATTAAGGAGAAGAAGGAGTGTTTCAAATGCCTTCACCTCGACAAGAGCGCAACCAACATCGAGGGCTATAGATTAGCGAAGAGGTCTGCAAAGCGAGCTGTAAGTGTAGCGAAAAGTCAGGCTTTTGATGACCTTTATCAACGGCTAGGTACGAAGGAAGGAGAGAAGGATATTTATAGGATCGCTAGGACCCGCGAGAGGAAGACAAGGGACATAAACCAAATCAAATGCATCAAGGGTGGGACAGATCGACTTCTGGTGAAGGATGAGGAGATCAAGGACAGGTGGCGAGAATACTTCGACAAGTTGTTTAATGGGGAAAATGAGGGTCCTACTTTCGAGTTGGATACTCATTTGATGATACCAACAGAAGCTTTGTGAGGAGGATTCAGGAGGCAGAGATCGGGGAGGCTTTGAAGAGGATAAAGGGAGGTAAAGCGATGGGTCCTGATGGCATCCCCATTGAGGTGTGGAGATGCCTGGGTCAGAGGGCGGTAGTATGGTTAACTAAGCTTTTTAACCTAATTTTCTGATCAAACAAGATGCCGGAGGAATGGAGGAGAAGTATATTAGTACCGATCTTCAAGAACAAGGGAGATGTTCAAAGCTGTACTAACTACCGGGGGATTAAGCTGATGAGCCATACGATGAAGCTTTGGGAGAGGGTTATCAAGCATCGCCTAAGAAGATTGACAAGGGTGACCCAAAACCAGTTTGGGTTCATGCCTGGGAGGTCGACCATGGAGGCGATTTTCTTTATACGACAGTTGATGGGGAGATATAGAGAGGAGAAGAAGGACTTACACATGGTCTTTATTGACCTAGAGAAGGCGTATGACAAAGTACCGTGAGACGTCATGTGGTGGGCCTTGGAAAAACACAAAGTCCCAACTAAGTATATTACCCTCATCATGGATATGTACAAGGATGCGATGACTTGTGTTCGAATATGTGATGACGATACCAGTGACTTTCCAATTAAAATAGGACTACATCAGGGGTCAGCATTGAGCCCTTATCTATTTGCTTTGGTGATGGATGAGGTCACAAGGGACATACAGGGTGATATCCCTTGGTGTATGCTCTTTGCTAATGATGTGGTGCTAGTTGACGAGAGTAGGGCAGGGGTTAATATGAAGTTAGAGCTGTGGAGACACACGTTAGAGTCGAGGGGGTTCAGACTGAGTAGGACCAAGACTGTGTATATGTTGTGCGACTTTAGCCTGACTAGGCATAAGGATGGGGATGTTAGCCTCGAAGGTCAAGTGGTGGCCAAGAAGGATACTTTTCGGTATCTAGGATCAATGCTCTAGAAAGATGAAGACATTGATGAAGATGTTAGGCATAGAATTTCAGCCGGTTGGTTGAAGCGGCGGCAGGCTTCTGGCGTCCTCTGTGATAAGAAGGTGCCACAGAGGCTAAAAGGTAAGTTCTATAGGACGGTGATTCGCCCGGCGATGCTATACGGTGCTGAATGTTGGCCTACAAAAAGGCGACATGTCCAGCAACTGAGTGTAGCAGAGATGCGTATGCTGTTGGTTCTGCGGGCATACAAGAAGAGAGAGAGTCCGGAACGAAGAGATTCGAGATAGGGTCGGGGTGGCACCCTATGAGGAGAAATTGATTCAACATCGGTTGAGATGGTTTGGACATGTACAACGGAGGCCTCCTGAGACGCCGGTACGTAGTGGAGTTTTAAAGCGGGGTGATAATGTAAAGAGAGGTAGAGGTAGACCTAGACTAAATTGGGACAAGACGGTTAAGAGAGACCTTAAGGAGTGGAATATCGCTAAGGAATTAGCTATGGATAGGAGCGCTTGGAGATTAGCAATTAATGTATCTGAACCGTGACCTTTGTTACTTTTTGTTTAACCCCTAACTCTTCCTTTGGCTTGTGCGCTTTTTGTGTTTTTTATTCTTATTTTCTGTGGGTTTCATCTCTAGACTACCCCAACATGTTTGGGACAAAAGGCTAAGTTGTTGTTGTTGTTGTTCCATCTTTGTTCACCACCTTCTTGTATCTGCACTTCTTACAAAATGAACAGTACTTGAGATTTTTATTTTTCTTCCAAAATAACATGTAATTGTTCTCACACACATGGATTTTCTGATACGGCATCCCTAAACCAGCTAACAACTTCTTTGAGTAGTAAAAGTATTTCAGGAAGTTGTGAGGTTTCAGAAGTATGTCCAATATTAAGTCAACAAGATCATTGTAACAACTTATTGAAAAGATGTACTTCGACTTAATAGCCATTAACCGTGTCACAGCAGCAAGCTGTGATAAATTAGTGGCCCCATTTGATGGTTCTTTTGATGACGCAAGCAGACCAAAATATTTCGGGACCTCAGTAACATTCTCAACCTGCTCGACAAAATCATCCATCATTGCATCCATCCTATCTTTATTTTTCACAAATCTATCAACTAGGTTGTATGCCTCCTACTTCTGTGACTCCCCATGCTCGTACCACCTCTCATAATTCGGCATGAAACCAAACTTGCAGAGGTGACACTCCATATCAATCTTGACTTGACGAGAACAATTCTGACACTTGTTACATGGACACTTTGCCAAACTACCACCAGGAGACAATGAAAATACATGATCAACAAAAGCTTGTGTGTTGACCATCCACTCTCGCGTAGGCATTCCGTTACTTCTCCAACCATCATACATCCAACTTCGATCATCTCCCATTTTCTCAAACTAGCTACTTCATTAATGAAATTGAGAATGTTACTTCCTTAACGATACTAAGCAAACAAAAATTATCAAGCATATGTAACACAAATCTTTCTAGATATCATTAATGCTACAGTTTCTAAGAAATGAATTAGAAATATTATAACAATCACAAATTTTCTACGAACAGAATCATAAATATAGTTACAATAAGACCAACCACATTTCTAATAGTATTAACAAAAAGACAACTACAATCAACAGGTTAATACCTGAGCACGAGCAGGGCAAGCAGGGGACGGCCGAGAGGAGCTTGACGGTGGCGGCTCGGACGTGTGGGTGGGGGCAGCATGGGGGGCAGCACGGGGTAGCACGGGGGTGGGTGGGGGAGGGGAGCAGCACGGGCACGGGGGCGGCAGCGCGCGGGAACGACGGCACGGGGGGCGGCGGCTCGGACTTGTGGGTGGCGGCGGCACAGGGGGCAGCACGGGCAGCACGGGAGCGGGTGGGGGCGGAGCAGCACGGGCACGGGGGCGGCGGCGTGCGGGAACGGCGGCGCGGGGCGTAGGCTGCTGCGTGCAGGGATGGCCGTGGGGGCACAGGGCGTGGGCTGCCGTGAGCGGGGCGGCGGGCGCGGGCATGGCCGCGCGGGTACACGCGGAGCGATGGGCGTGGGCAGGGGCGGCCGCCACGGGCAGGTGCGCACGCCGAGCGGCGGGTGGCGGGGCGGTGGGCGGCAAGTGCGGCGGGCGCGCGCAGTGCTGCGCAGGGGATGGCGGGCGGCGGGGCGACGGGCAGCGGGCGCGGGCAGGGGCGGCGGGCGCGGGCACATGCGGGGCGGTGGGTGGCGGGCGGCGGCGGCGCAACGGGCGGGAGTGAAAGCAAGGGAAGGAGGGAAGGTGAGCTGGTGAAGAGATAGGGCAAGTGCAATTTCGTCGGCCAAGCGAGGCTGGCAAAATTATATTTATTTTCGTTGGCTTGACCTAAGCCGACGAAAATGTGACTATAGTTTCGTTGGCCCTGGTTTGGCCGAAGAAAAATAGTACTTTAGTTTCGTCGGCCACTACCAGGCCGATGAAAATAAGTTCAATTTCATCGGCTTTGGTAGGCTGACGAACTGATACAGTTGTTTTCGTCGGTTTGCCGTGGACCGACAAAAATAAATGTGGCCGATGAAAATGAGCTATTTTGGTATAGTGGTATTTATGTAAAAACGCACAAACAGCATACTGATAGTAATAGTTTGGGAATTTAGCTAGTCTAACGTATTAAAATATTTTCTACATATATACATCGAAATATAGCACATAGATGCAATATACTAACTCCATCTCAAATTACAATATATTTTAACTTTTCTAGATATATATATATTTTACTATTCACCAAGATGTACACTATATTTAAAATTTTAGATACATAGCAAAAACTATATATTAAAAAAAATAAATTGTAATTTGGGACATGCTTCGTCCTGAAATATAAGGTATTAAAAGGTTTAAAATTTGTACCTAAATATAAGGCACCCTAGGATATTTTGGAAAGTAATTATTCCTAGCCTGTTATAAAATTAGCAAAATGAAAAAGCATATCGTAAAAATATTAGGATGTCTTGTATTATAGGGTGGAGGGAGTACACTCCAACTGCTAATAATCAGCACGGCTTCCGTTCCACCCTCATAATGTCTGTTTCATCATACAATCGCCGTGCTTAGGGCATTATTGCTTCCTTTCCCGTCGTCTTCCTGTTTATGAGGCATCAAGTCTGTGTACCCGATGCTCTTCCTGGTCGTCGGAAAGATCATGAACACCATGCTAGCCAGCAACCCTAGCCCCACCGGCAGGTTCATGAGCACCTCCCTGACGTCCGGCCCGATGTTCGGGAAGAGGCAGCTCTTTATGCCGGCGTTCCCGAGCGCGACGACTACGAACAGGACCGCGGAGACGGCCGCGTGCATGAAGTCCAGCGGCCTGACCTTCATCCGGGGCAGGTCCCCGAACCTGCGCCTCCTCTCTTCGCCCGTGCCGTCGAAGTTGAACGGGTAGAAGCCCCGCGGCGTGGCCACGCCGTAGTAGAGCCGGCCGTCGCGGTCGACGAGGCTGTCGGTGAAGGAGAGCAGCACGCAGGAGGCGGCGCAGGCGCCGACGAGCGCGAGGGTGAGGTACCGGCTGGCCACCCCGCACGCGCCGTGGTTGCTGAAGGTCGGCGCCAGGGCGTGGAAGACCGTGACCGTGCCGGTGGGCAGGAGCTTGATGATGTCGCAGGCGCCGCACAGGGTCTTGTCGACCAGAGGCGGCGGTTGCTTGGTGGCGCCGCCGTTGGGCACCAGGAGCTTCATGTCGTGGGTGGACTCGTTGGCCATTTGGGTCTGCACGGCGGCGTTGTGTCCCATCTTATTTATCACCAGATGGTAGCGAACTTGCACTCGGCTGTTGCTAGCTGCACACACTTTTATAGTTTTATGGCCGTTCTGCACAGTAGTTGCAGGATGCGACATGTAATGTGATAATGTTACAACTTCTGGTTGCAGGATGCGACAGTAGTTGCTAGGACAGGAAACTCGTGCCAAGTAGCTAGCTACATTGTTAAAGTTGACGTTGACGCTATAGATCATAGTGTGGGTGTTATAGAGAAAGTACGTGTGACACACGATGGCAGATATATTATGTGTAGTGTTCACTTTTGTTTCTGTGCAATGTGAATTTACAAGTTTTGAGTATCATAGGTTCGAAGGAAAACGTTCACAGCATGAAAGGAAAAGTTCAAAGAAATAGGAATGGCTAGTTTGGCAATCCGTGCATACTTTAAATGTCATACTTATTGCAATAAATTATGTTTTTCTTCAAGGCATTGCAGGAATACACCTTCGTCAAAAATGTTCAAGCATCATTTTGGTTATGGAATCAAAACACAGCCGCAGTATATATGTTGATGAAATACAACTATTTTTCATGCTATTTTTTTGTGGCACGCAGTGACACTGCGCATGCGTTGTGGACAGAGGCGGATCTTAGAGTCTTAAGGTTTGGGGGCTCTCATCTTCCCCGTGATCTTCATGTTCTCTCTCCTTTTCTTTTCCATCCTCCTTTTTTCTTCCTCGCTCCTCTTTATCCATAGCTGAAATTTGTAGGCTTTTTTTAGCCCCCCCCCCTCTTGTGGAACTTAAAACGCAGCAGGGTCATCATACAATTTATGATTGTCGATTTCTTAATTTTCATCAGTTGACAAAATAACATCCGCTACTTTTTTTATTAAGGGAAACCTCCAAAATTTGTAGAGGAAAAAATGATTCTCGATGTGGCCATCTATGATACACTATCTTTGTTGGTCCTCCAACACCCTCCACCTCCCGTGGCTGATGATGTTGCCCATGATCTCGCGAGATGCGATTGGTGTTTTGAGTCCACAAGAATCATAGCGTGGAGCTGGAGGGAGAGGACAAAATAAAATTGGATGATGGAGGATATGAAACAACGAGGTGCCTTTTATTGTTTAGGATGGCGTTCCCGTGTCGAGTTTAGGATGAACCATTGTCTATCTAGGCATATCCATTCCATCCAATCTATGTGATAGCATGCCATGTGGAGTACAGATCCAAAATATTTCAAGCTCTTCTAGTGTACTAATAGGACAATGATAGGCCTAGCCTACAATGCGATTCGAAACACCAAGCCGGTAATTAATGCTGGTTTTTCGCCTCATGACAGCTTCAAACCAACACAGTGGATGTATACATATAGAACCAGATGCTAGCGTATCTCTGCCTCATGCTTGCATATATGTATACTCCCAGATACCCTAGCTGTACCCCTGTAGAAACCAAAGGGTCCCGATCCATCACTCCCTGTTGATCCAGCAGTGATTGCAGCTGATTGGTTTGTCCCAGCAAGGAGGCATGATATGGATTCCTATATCCAGATGACCAATTCAAATACAGCCATCGATCGATTTCTTACATCAACCGTTAGAGTTATAAACTCAGTTGTATACAAAAGGATGCAACAAGAACAAAATGCCAATTGTGGCACACGTATATAGAGTTCTCACCAGCAGATAGTTCGCAAGTGCTTTTTTTCATAAGGTTCGCTTTCTGACAAGTATAGCTAGATTTGCACTGAGCAAGCTGACAATCTGAATCAGCCATGGCTTCAGCCATGCCCCTGGCCCTTCTGCTCCTGTGCCTTCTCGTTACTCACGCCTATGGGTCAAGGCCCGTGCTTCTCCGTTCGACCGATGACTCCGGTGCCTCGCCGTCGTCGGACGCCTGCCGCCCGTCCATCCCTTCAGGTACAATGCCGAACGTTGCCATTTGGACGCAAACTCCACAACTCTCTAAATTAGCCTTGTCACGTGGTAACTAGCTCCTGTCGTGATGGTCCAGGACACAGCAACGGCAACAAGCTGCCGTTGGTGCACCGGCTGAGCCCCTGCTCTCCTCTCGGCGGCAGCGGCGCGCGGAAGCATGGCAAGGCGTCGCTGGATGAGATCCTCCACCGGGACGGCCTCCCCCTGCGCTACCTCTCCGGGTCTGGGGTCCAGGCTGCGGCCGCCGCAGCTCCTGCCCCTGCCTCCTCGGCCACGCCGGCGTCGGGCCTGTCCGTCCCCGCCACGCAGAACGTCATCAGCAGCCTCCCCGGAGTGTTCGACTACACGGTGCTCGCCGGGTACGGCACTCCAGCGCAGCAGCTCCCTCTGTACTTCGACGTCAGCGGCATGTCCAACCTCCGGTGCAAGCCGTGCTTCTCCGGGTCCTCCGGGGCCGCGCCGTGCGACCGGGCGTTCGACCCCTCCTTGTCCTCGTCGTTCAGCACCGTGCCGTGCGGGTCGCCGGACTGCAGGCAGACGTCGCCCCCGCACTGTCGGACTACTCCGGCCTCGCCGGCGTCAAGTACGTGCCGCTGGTGACCAACCCGAGGGGGCCGAACTTCTACTACGTTGACCTCGTTGCCATCACCATCGACGGCAAGGACCTCCCAATCCCGCCGGCCACGTTCAGGGGCAACGGGACGATGATCGACTCGCAGTCGGCCTTCACCTACCTGAACCCGCCGATCTACGCGGCGCTCCGCGACGAGGTCCGGTGGGCGATGGCCAAGTACCAGCCCGCGCCGGCGTTCAGCGACCTCGACACGTGCTACAACTTCACGGGGCTCCAGTACATCGAGCTCCCGGACGTCACGCTCAGGTTCGGCAACGGGGAGACCATGGACCTCGACGACCGGCAGTTCATGTACTTCTTCCGCGAGCACCTCGACGATGACTTCCCGTTCGGGTGCCTGGCGTTCGCCGCGTCCCCCGACACCAATTTCCCCTGGAACTTGCTGGGGTCTCAGGTGCAGCGGACGAAGGAGATCGTGTACGACGTGTGGGGTGGCATGGTTGCCTATGTCCCCAGCCGCTGCGGGTTGCGTTGATGCTGCTTGAAGGCGACCGTTAGTTGGAACGTCCTCTACTTCCTATATTATTGTGGTTTGGCCTGGTTGCTAACAAGTACGTAGCTATTCTCGCCCTTGTGTTTTGTTTGTTTCTCGCATTTGGATGTCTTCCGAAGTTGTTTTGGGTGTTTCTGAATGTTATAACAATTGGTTTGCGATAATTGTTACACCATTTAGTTTTTTTAGAACTGTGCACTGATGCGGGTGCTTCATTGAGCCACCACTCAACCCTCATCGCAGTGCTAAAAGCGTGTTTATCACATACATGAGCCATCTATGTCCGGAGTCCCAGCAACGACGACTCGGCGGTCAAGACAACAAACTCATTAGGTCCAGAATCCAATCTGGGCCGTGCCCAGCTCGATCATCAAGCGAGTCAGCAATCTTTCTCTCGACAGCTCTGCCCAGAGTCACGCCACGGTCGCCTCACCGTCAATTCAGATGATCTCATCTCCGTATTAGATCGTACCGGGCAAACCATCGCCGAGGCCATCGCGCTTTCCGAGTACAGAAATGAATCTTTGATATTAGTTCCGGCTGCTGTTGGGCACGGGACTAATGAAGGTTTTAGTACTAGGTCTAATGGTTAGGGAGCGGCGGGAAACTTTAGTCCGTGTTGGAGCCACCAACCGAGACTAAAAGTCATCCTTTAGTCTCGCTTGGTAACTCCAACCCGGACTAAAAGTTCTGAACATTTAGTCCCGGTTGGTAGCTCTCCAACCGGGACTAAAGGTTCTGAACATCTAGTTTCAGGTGGTAACACTGATCGAGACTAAAAGATGACCCTTTAGTCCCGGTTGGTGGCTCCAATCTGGATTAAAAGGGTTTTTAGTTCCGGTTGGTGGTTCCAATCGGAACTAAAGGGTCCTTCACGGGTTAGTTTAAAATAAAAGTATCGCATCTAAAATCACATATGCTGACGTGCTGTGCAGGTAGGATGGTAAAGAAACTACATGCGAAGTGAGACATCTCAGGTTCGAGTCCTGGGTTGCGTAGAATATTTTTTACCTTGCACATACCCTTTAGCCTCGATTATTGGACCCTAGACTAATAAACGGCTGGGACCTTTAGTCCCGGAATCCTCATTCCGGTTGGAAAATCGGAAATTAAAGGAGTTGTGGCCCGGGACTAAAGGATAGTTTAAGCCCAAAAGGAAGAGGGATATCCAAGTTCAGAAAAGCGAAAACAAAAACAGACTCGGTAGCTTCCACAGCCGAGACAGGCGAAGACCAGGTGGATCACAGCTTCTCAGGTGCCAGCTTCAACTTTTTCAGCCTTCGAGCGCCAAGGGGGTCTTGAGGCGAGCCTCCAAGAGCTGCATCATCGAGCGATATCCTCCTCCAAAGACATTTGAAGCATAGGTGTCCACTCCTTCATGATGCTCCACAGCCTTCCGAGTACCAGCTTGATGTTTGACTATTTCTGTCCACGAAAATGAGATCGTTTCTGATTAGCCATAAGCATCGCACCACTCCTGCAGAGATTGTGTTTATAGCCTTATATTTTTTCTCAGCAATCCATTTGCTAGCCATAAACAAGTGCCATTAAACTCAAATAAGCAAGCCCACAGCTGCTTAGCAACAATGCAAAAAAAAAATGTTCAAAATGATTCATTTCTTTGCAAAACTGGGATTCAGGGGGTTTCTTTATGCCCCTCCCTACTAGATTATCGACAGTCATCAACTTGTTGTTGGAAAGGAGCCAGAGGAACACATGGATCTTTGGAGGAACATTAATTTTCCAGACAGCAGGAACATAAACAGGCTGCACACCTCTAAAGTTCATAATTGCGTATAAAGACTGAGTGGAATAAACTCCATCGCTATTGTATACCCACACCAAGGAGTCCCCTCCAGGGTTATAGCAGACACTTTTAACTATTTCCTCAAGCTCAAACCATTTTTCCATCATACTCTCATCAAAGGTCCTTCAAATGTCAATTTGACCTCTTGACCATCCCAAACATCAGCAAGTCTATTCCCCATTTTGTTACAAACAGTATAGAGCTCCCAGAACTGGACAGAGAGAGGAGAGTTACCAAACCAGGTATCCTCCCAAAATCTTATTTGAGTGCCATCCCCCAACTCCACTTAAAACCAAATTTTAGAGCTTTTGCAGTTCCAGTTATTCCTTTCCAAAAGGTAGAGGATTGAGAGTTAGGCACACAAAAGATATTAGTTGCATTCCTCATGTATTTTTCTTTAATCACTGAATGCCAAAGTTTCCCCTCATCTTTGATAAATCTCTTGATCCAGAAACCCAAAAGGGCAAGGTTCAGATCCTTCATGTCAGGAACCCCAAGCCCTCCAGCTTCTTTTCTCATGCTAACTATTGGCCATATGTGTGTTGATAAGTTTCAAAGCCCATTTAGGAAACTTAAAGAAAGACATTAAATAGATTGGAATGCTGCCAAGACGTTTTAATAAGCACCAGCCTACCAGCATGGGAAAGCAACCACCCCTCCAGCCGGAACAACTCAGTGTTGTCCATATTGATGCTTCATTGGCTCCCCAGCTGATGGCCGAATTCCAGGATGCTTTGTTCACCCTCCCCCAACCTCGTTAGCAACACGGCAAGCCCGGAGCATCACCAACCTTTCGTCTCCAATGATTCTCGCACGGTCGATGGTGAAAACGACGCTGATCGCACCGCACAACAAACCCGCAACCAGGGTCGTGCCCAACGCCGGGCAGCTGAAGCAGCCCATGACGATAGCCACAACGTTACCGGCAACGACTCGGGTCACCACCCTAGGGTCCCACCTCGTCGACCACCGATCATGCTGTGAAACCTCGAACAAGATTTTGTCCTCAACCTCGACGGTCAAGCGGTCTTTGCCACTCCATCCGCCAACATGGCAGTTGTCCTCCAAATGCTCCCCTTGGACTTAAGGAGGCGGCAATGATGGGTGGGGTTGGAGGCAGGCGGTGGTGGCGGTCCATGCCTGGAGTCAGAGCGGCAGCCGGGGTCGAGTTGGAGTGGGTGGTGGCTGTATGTAGTCCTTGTGGGTGGAGGGGGGAGGGTTGGAGCGACGGCTCAGGGTCGCACTGGAGTGGGCGGTAGTGGTGGTCCCTGCTCGAGGTCGGAGCAGGAGGCGGAGACGGTGGTCTGAAAGGAATCGGTGCTCGTAGACTAAGAGGGGGAGGGGTGAATTAGACAACTTAAAACCTTAACCTACGGTCTCCATCTAGTTTGCACAAAACATAAACTAAGATATGCTATTTAGATGTGTAACTATGGGTCTTCTAGTGTGAAATTCTTATCCCAAAATAAGTTTTGCAACTTATAGCCAATCTTAGCTTGATGCTACTCTAAGAATATAAAGGCACACAAAATGCAAGTTAGACATGCGGAAATGTAAAGAGGGGATAAGAGCAAGCAAACTCTTGACACAAGAATTTATCCTGTGGTATCGGTAGGCACTAAGCCACCCTTAGTCCATTTGTTGAAGCACTTACAAAGAGTATTGCTTCCCGGTCACCCAGTATCTTCCGGGACTCCCCTTGACTTTCCACAAAGGCTTGGGCACTAAAGCTCACGCCAAGTTCCCCGGTCACCTTGATGCTATCTTCACTATGGAGCTTTCCACAAAGGAGGGGTCTCCTCGTCCCTTGCACAAAGCCGTCGTCGCCGTTCCACACCAAGCTGGAGGGTCGATGACTTGCCGGCAAGCCACCAAGACTTCAAGGCGCTGGCACACCAATATTACAATGGTGGTTCACTCTAGAAGCATACACAAGGCAGTAACACCTTGCTCTCTCACTCTCTTAGGCCTAACCTAGCACTAACACTGTCAAAGCATGTGCTAAAGCCTATGGATATGATCAATTAGCTCTATGGATGGCTTGGAGGTTTTCTTCAGTGTCTTTGTGCTTCTTTTGAACTCCAGTAGCCTCAAATGACCTGGGGTGAGGCCTTATATAGGCTCGAGATCCACTCATAGTCGTTACCTGCTTTTTTGCCAAAAAACTTAAAGTGTCGGTTGTTCCGATCGCCACCATCAGCTCAACGTGTCACACTGAAGTTGCATGCTAGCCGTTGAATCTCATCGTCTCCTTCTGCTGACATCATTGCCCTGACGCCTTGCACCGACGGGTGTCGGCTCATCCGGTGCAGAAGACTTTGCCCCAAAAACCTTCTGGAGCAAAAAAGCTTACTGAGTAATCACAACATGCTTGCACCGACGCCCCTTCTTGTATCGTCGGTTCATCTGGTGCTGATGTCCATTTTGACCAAAATCTTCTGGAGCTTCAGCACCAATAGTCAGTGCAATTTTCCATTGCACCGACGCCTATCTTCATAGCATCGGTTCAACCAGTGCTACTGACTTCTTCTACACTTGATCGTTGTTGCAAATCTTTGTTACACTGACCCATTGTATTTTGATGCCGTCGGTTCAACAGTCGCATGCAATCATGCTGAGACTTGTCCAATTCATCTCGGCTATCATTTGGACATCCCAAATATATTCTATCTCTAGAATTTTGCTATAACTTGGCATCTTGACAGTGAGTTGGATATCTTGAATATGGTTTGGACTACATCCATAGGACCTTGAAATTCTAAAAATATAAACTCATAAATTTTTTTAGTCCCATTGATTATGTTGTCATACAATCATAAAAATCACAATTATGGTTTAATAGGGTCATGTTTTCTTACATGGTCCCTGCCCGGGGTCGGAATGGCGGCGTGGTGGGGAAGGATGGGCGAGGCGCTATTGAGAAGAAGATGAGGATAAAGTTAAGGTTTGAGGTGGGCCACCCTTATTATAGGGTCATAAATATTCTTGCCGGTGTAAAATAGCATTGGAAAGTATATGTATCCAAACATACCGGCGCTGTAATCTGAGATAGAGTAGGAGTAGAGGACGAGTCGATTGCGCTGTCGGCAATCCAATACCGCCCATGATTCTTACCTCCTCCAACCCTCATGACGACTTCTCCGTCAAGGTCCTCGGTGGCCGAATCAAACTCTGGACCATGGGCCTCCCTTGCCATCGTTGTGTACGCATTGAGGCGGGTATGGACCATGGGGTTGCTGTATGCCTCGGGCCCGTCCTCCGGATTGTAGTTAACGTCAGACGTCGCCTTGCCCTTATGGGACATAGCATATGCCTTCAAGAGGGAGCAAGGCTGGCCACCATGTGACGACGACTGCAAGAAAACAAGCAAGACAATTAAAAATCATGCATAATTGAGTGTTACATTAAATAAATTCATTCGCGTACCCATGCTTCTGCGTATCCGCTGAGGCTGTGACTGCCTTGATGGTGTGTTGCACCTGGCATCATCAAACGTCGCTCCCGACAAGCGTTGTGCGACTCCTCCCACTCGTCGGAGCACCACTTCTGCACCATCTGTCGCCAGCACTCTTGATACCCGAGGCACCAATAAGGAGTCGTCTATAGGGCATCAAGTATTTGAAATATTCGAAGATGAAATTAAGCCTGCTTAATGTAAAACAGAATGCATATTAATTTTCTTTATTTACCTGCAAATACTGCTCCTCAGTCAAAGACATGGTTCTTGCTTCCGTTTTGGTGACCCTCTCCCCAAGAACATTGCCGTGAAAACTAATAATGGCTTGGATACGCGCCTCATAGTGCATATCCACGACTCGTTTCTTACATACTTTGGTGGCCACCACATCAGCTTTGTCCTCAAATCCATGCTCACATCTGAAGAAATCCTGCATGGAAACACGATGTATACCATTCATTTTTTTAAGAATGTGAAATGAATGCAATGTATTTAGCACTTACCCACAGCTCTTGTTTCACCCGCTCCGCCTTATTGTTGAATACCCTGCCATCCCGATCTTCAGCATCAGGGGCGGCGGCGTAGTGCTCGAATGTATAGGCCGGCTCCGTCACTCCACCGTACTCAACCAGGCCAGGGAAGTGTTCCCTGCACAGAAGACCGAGGATGCCATTGACGGAGCGTTTGTGAGCAGCACCTGCACTCTGCACAATCGTCCAGGACCTGCACAAATGATTAATACCTCTTAATAGTTTCAAATTTGAATTTGAACATATAACAAGAAGAAGAAATGAAAATATGAAAAGTTACTTTCTTTTCCCCTTCGGGTCGAATCAACGGGCGCCTCTCATGAGGTATCGGTCGTTTAGGGAGACTGGTGGGACCTGTACATGTGATTAAGAAAAATTATTATTTTCAACTTTGGCGGTGAACGTATAACATAAAGAAGCAATGAAAACATATAAAGGTTCTTACCTCGCAAGTAGACGCTCGACGAACCAGAGGCACCAGAACCAGAGGCGGTCTGCTGCGCCTCGTCCTCCTCCTGCACCTCCTCCTCCTCCTCCTCCTCCTCCTCCTCCTGCGCCACATGCACCTCCTCCTCCGTAGCGTCTTGCTGCCCCACCTGCGCCTCCTCCTCCTCCGCCTCCTGTGGGGGCACCTGCGGCGTCCCCCTCCTCCCCCTCCTCCTCTCAGACGACCTAGATGTAGCTGACCTAGCCCTATGGTAAAGCGACCTAACGGTCCTCAACCCACTGCCTACCATCTTTGTTCAATCACCTGCAATTAAGAAGAGTAAAGTAATTAGTACATATAAACAAGACGTACTTAGAAAAAGATGCAAAATAAATTAAACATAAATGCATAATAATATAGTATTACATTGATTAAAAATAATCTTCATAATCGGGATTAGCTGGATCATAAGTCTCATCATCACTATTAGTCAAATCATAATCAACAGTATCCGAAGGATCAATGTCGTCATTGGCATTGCCTAAATATAATCGTTCTAGCATTTGTAGTTCTTTCACATTTTGGACCTCATCCTCCTCCTCATCAACAACCGTTTCAACATCCATTCTGTCCGCTTCGGTTAAGTCTATCTCAAATCGCCCTTCTAGCCCCTCTTCTTGAAAGAACTCTCCGTCATATGTGTTTGGGTCTAAATTGTAGTCTTCATCATTTGGAACAGATACTTTACCATGCGGTGATACCTTGTGCACAACATACCAACCCTTAAGATGCTCTTTGGTTTGGCACGCATATGGGAGATAATAAACTTGTCTAGCCTGTTGGGCCACAATATACACATCATCTCGAGGGAAGACGGAATCCTGTCGAATTTCCACTAGCCCAAGATTAGAATATGTCCATCTCGTTACTTTAGGATCAAACCAATGACATTTGAATATGACAGGATTAAAAGGTTTGCAACCATAAAAACTGAGTTCGTATATTTCTTCAATTCTTCCATAATACTCGATCCCATCAAGGCCAGGAGTAAAAACTCCAGTATTTGTGGTCTTTCGATTGGGTCGACTTGCCTCGTAGCTTGCTGTACAAAAACAATATCCATTCACGTCATAAACAGAATATGACCTGACCCTAAGGGCAAAGCCATTGGCTACCTGTCTCAACTCAGCATTCATCGTATGGCCCTGCATGTTCAAGCACATTTGATCATTGTATGCCTCGTATGTGGGACCAACTTCAAATGACAAACTAAGTACAAGCTAGATTGCACGGTTACCTACTGTTTGAACCAATGAATGAAATCGGGCGCTCCATTTCCAGCACCCTAGCTAAAAAGGGCGCTACATTCCTGTTGGGTAGGTTCCCTTGATCGATGCCAGAATTCATGAATAAATTGCTTCATGTACGGCACCACCTCGTCAAGGTTGGTCAACACATATGGCATTATCTGGCGCCACTCTTGATGTGTCAATATCTTGGTGGTCGAACCACTTGCACTTCCGAGTTGCCCTAGGAAAAGGCTGAGGTTCGAGTCATTTTCACTAGCATTGTAACGAGGGGGTGGATTGTGCACACTAGGGAGGTTGTCACCATAGTATGTTGTTGTGAAGTTCGAAACCTCCTCCAGAATGTATTCCTCTGCAATGGAGGCCTCGATTTTACATTTATTTCCACATTTCTTCCGAAGAACCTTTAGAGACCTCTCGATTGGATAGCACGAACGATCCTAAACGGCCCCCCCCCATTCGTGCCTCATACGGGAGGTGCAATATCATATGCTCCATCAGATTGAAGAAGCCGGGTGGAAAGATCTTCTCCAACTTACAGAGCAACACCGGTGCAACTTTCTCCAAGTCTGCCACCACGGTCCGTGATAACTCCTTGGCACAAAGCTGGCAGAAGAAATAGCTCAACTCTGCAAGCACTAGCCAGACATGCTCAGGGACATAGCCTCGAACCATCGCCGGAAGAAGCCGCTCAATCCATATGTGGTAGTAATGACTCTTCATCCCTAAGACTCGCATAGTAGATAAGTTGACCCCCCTACTCAGATTAGCTGCATACCCATCAGGGAACATCAACCTCTTTATCCATTCTAGTACTTCCCTCCTTTGGGGCTTGCTCAATACGAAATCGGCCTTAGGCCTTCTCCATGTCTTTCCGCGACCAGGAGGCTTCATCTCTAGGTTTGGTCTATCGCATAACATTGCTAAATCCACTCTAGCCTTAACATTGTGCTTTGTCTTACCGGGAATGTCCATGATTGTTGCCCAAAGTGCCTCAGCGACATTCTTTTCAGTGTGCATCACATCAATATTGTGTGGAAGGAGAAGATCATCATAATAGGGGAGCCGAGTTAAGCCTGACTTATGAGTCCACAAATGTTGCTGGCTATATCCCACAAAGCCACCTTCTGGATTCAGCACGAGGCCATCTATCTGCTGACGAACTACGGCACTAGTCTTTATAGGAGGTGCAAGGTCTGTCACTACGACACCTTTCATAAAGTTTTTGATGTCTCGTCTGAATGCATGATCAAGAGGGAGGAATTGCCGATGTTTATCAAACGCCAAATACTTGCCACCCTTCTGCAACCAAATGAACCTAAGACCTTCCTTGCATACTGGGCATGGATACTTCCCGTGAACACACCAGGCATCGAATATCCCATACACCAACAGGTCATGAAGGGAGTATTGGTACCAGACATGCATTTTGAAGTTTGTCTTTGTAGCCCGGTCATATGTCCATACTCCTTCCTCCCAAGCACGGACCAATTCATCAATTAGAGGCTCCATGAACACACCCATGTTATTCCTCGGGTGTCCATGAATAATCAACAACAACAATATGTTCTGTCGTTGAAAGCATACGCCTGGAGGGAGATTGAGGGGGATAACGAATACTGGCCAACATGTGTATGTTGCAGCCATCATTCCATAAGGATTAAACCCATCTGTTGCCAGCGCAACACATACATTACGAGACTCTCTGGCTTTCTCATGATGAATGATATCAAAGTGGGTCCATGCTTCACCATCGGACGCATGTACCATCTTATCACGATTGTATCATTTTTCCATTTTTGTGCCATATCATCTGTTTTGCGTATTCCTCTGTCATGTATAACCGCTGGATCCTCGGTATGAACGGAAGATGATGTAGGATTGTCACGGGGATGTCAAGCTGCCTCTTCTGCCCATCACCAGAGTCTACCTCCATGAACCTAGAGGATCCACACCTTGGACAATACATTGATTCTGCGTATTCTTTCCTAAACAAGACACACCCCTTCGGACAAGCATGTATCTGGTCATACGGCATCTTGAGTGCACGAAGAAGTTTCTGTGCCTCGTACATGCTCTTTGGAAGAATGTGACCCTCCAGAAGTAGGCTGCCAATAATTGTCAACATACCATCGAAGGCGTCTTGGCTCAGGCTATACTACGACTTTAACGCCATTATGCATCCAATGGCATCCAATTGAGAAACCTTCGTCTGTTCGTGAAGGGGTTTCTGTGCCGCGGCAAACATGTCGTAGAAGACCTTTGCAGTTGCCTCTGGCTCCTCCTCCGTATGTCCTTCAACAAATTGTGCCTCGTGGTAGTCATGTAACATTTCCGCTACCCCGGCATCGGCATCATAATCCTCGACACGTTGCCTCACCACCTCCACTCTCATACGATCGGCTTCACCATGGAAGACCCACTGGGTATAGCCTGCCGTAAATCCATTCAAACAAAGATGTTCCCCCATGACCTTCTTCGTTTGTCATTTCCTGTTTGCACATTTGCTGCATGGACAGAAAATTCTACTCGCTCCTTTAGCAGCTTCGCCAAACACACGTTCCAAGAAGGAAATATATGACGAACTTCATATCCAGTTATTTTTAAAATTATGAAACTTGTCGAGATGTAATGATATCATATGGGGAAGCTATGATAAAAATATGACGAGGTTTCGTGGAAGTTAAAACATACGATGCTTATAAATTGAAAGTTCTTCAAAGAGATATATGATTTCATGTGACATCCGATTAAGTGTTAAGCATCGTAGATGTCAAACTTTCATAAAATCTTATACAAATTTTATCACAGTGTCCTCACATGATAACATTACATCTCGACAAGTTTCATAATTTTCCGACCAAATTTATCTTTTATACAATTTAAACACGACTTGAACATAATTTAGTCGCCATGTTTTGTGAATAGTAGGTTTAAAATTTGTGGTCCTTCCTTCGTTAAGGCTTCAAAGCATGCTCATTAACATGAATAACAATTTTTCATACATTTTTTCCACTATTCAAATGACCACGCAGTTCAAATTTGAATTATTCAAGAAATTCACTACAATGAAATAAATTATCGAAATATAGCAAACACTTGGATAAAAGAACCTAAATTACATATCTTGTTCAGGAGACTGTAGGAAGACAATAGAAAAAATTTTAGAGAAATTAAAGAAAAAAATTTATATATTTTGCCGAGTGTCTGGCCGCGGCACTCGGCACAAGCTCTCTTTGCCGAGTGTCTTGGACCAGACACTCGGCAAACAGTCACAGCGTGACCTACCGTTACTTCCTGGCGCCTATTTGCCGAGTGTCATCCTTTACCGAGTGCACGGCACTCGGCAAAATATTCTTTGCCGAGTGCCCGACGCTCGGTAAAGGATGAGTTCACCGTGTGTTTTGTCTTTGCCGAGTGCGGCACTCAGCAAACAGCCACTTTGCCGAGTGCCCGATGTTTTGCACTCGGCAAAGCATTTGGCACTCGGCAAAGTGCTGGTTTCCGGTAGTGGGAAACACGCATCTGTGATGTTCAAAATCAGAGATGCAACTAAGACGCATCTGTGATGTTGAACATCAGAGACGCGGCTGCAAAAAACGCGTCTGTGGTGTACAGCATCAAAGACGAGACTGTAATAAAATGCGTATGTGATGATGAATTAAAAAAGAAAAATAGGACATGAAATAGATCTTATATACACCACAATTACATAGGTTCTATCCATATATACATTGCAGATATACATACATAATCTGTTGGAGTCATACATATCAACTACTATCTCTAAAGTCACCACAATTATCAGACACATAAGTTCCTAGCTAAGGGACATTCTAGCTAAGGGATACACAGCTCCTAACCTTGAACATTACAGTTCCATTGTTAGACATATAAGTTCATCTCTCAGATTCCAATCCATTGTTTTTGCAACTTCAGCAGGAATGAACTAGTGTCATTCATTCTCAATGTAAAGACTTTTACATTAAGTGTGCAGATGGGACAAGACCCCTTGACAACCTCTGAAAATAAAGCACCCATGCATCAGTAAAAATGCATATATAAAAAACATTTCTTTCCACCAATAGTCATGTTACTGAAGATAAAACAAGTGACCAAACTCCAAATTAACTCCTAATAAACTCACAAATTTCAATTTGGTTTCCCACCAACTCTCCTAATAAAATCCTAATTAGCACTGTTGTATACAAAGAAATTACTAGTTCAGCTTTGTCGGAGTCTGTACTGACCAAATGTGATGCAAAATCATGCCAACTCTTCCATAGTGTAACTGTTAGCTCCCTAGGTGAGGAAGCTGCTAGCACAGGATTTGCAGCACAAACATTGACAAGCAACTTAGAAAAATCTCTGATTATATTACTACCAGTGGAAAAGGAAACAAGCTAACCTTCAGATGACAACTGTTTAAGGCTTCCCTTAGACTTTTTCGAAAGGTGGAGCATGTAAAACTAGCAGCAGACTTCTCTCAAAAAAGTGGTTGAATTGTTGGGGAGCTTACCGCAGCAACCGACTTGTTCTTAGGGTTCTTCTCCTTGAACTCCTTCCGGAATTCCTTCCTGTGTACACATCCATACAAAAAAAAATGAGACAGCAATTTCAGGAAAAATGTGATAACAGTGATGTTATGAAGTAGGCCAGTCCTGCAACTACCATAAGTGCTTAAACAGATAGGGATCCTAGAATCTCCTGTCCTAAAGATGAAACGGGCATTATTTGGTTTGGTTCAAAGGCAAACATAACTGCGCATCCCATAATTCTATCCCTACCCAAAAATACAATCCAACACGCCGAACAGATAGATGTAACAAGTATCCAACTGCACCATATGTTTTTTAGTTGCAACGTAATCACTTCATTGTAACACCTCTACAATTTTGTCATTTTAATATTAGGTATACATATTGGTTTGTCCACTCCACCAAGGCTTGCCCACTAACAACTCAAGAATATGATGAGGATATAATACCCATGCATATGACCATAATTGGCGCATGGCATGGAAAAGGAGTTCAACAAGGGTGTCCAAGTAAAGAAGGAGGCTCGAGGCTAATTCAGTTGGAGTCGCCAAGGTGGAGGCCCAAAGCCATTCAAGTTCGAGCCCACCTCGGAGTCCAAGAGTAGCACGCACCAAAAACAACGCCTAGGTCGCATACAGAGTCCGTTTTGGACCTTCTTTATATGGATGGAAAGGTAATTTCATAGAGCTTCCAATGGTACCGGTCCCATATCAAAATTGCATCTGAGTCAATAGGAATCGTCAAAACAAGTGGACATCCAGAATCTGTCAGGCTGCCGCGCCACTGTGTTTTGGGCCCTGGGCCCTACAACAGTCCACAAAATGCCCTACTAAAAAATAATTCTGCTGTCCTATAAACCCTTTGTGCCCCACAATTTTTCAGTTCAGTTTGTTTTTCTAAATTTTAGTCCCCCGCTGTGTCGTTGTGTTCGTTGTGTGTTGGTCTTGTTCGTGCTCTTTAGTGTCAACTCTTATTTTTGGTTTACTGGTGCATATGTTTGTTGCACACAGCATAAGTTATAAAGTGAGAGAGAAAATATTTTTTTTCCATCACCAGATTTCATTGCTGCATTTATTGGAGAGAAGGAAAGTCTCAATCGTATATATATTTGGTTTCCTTTGTTTACTCATAGAAAGATATACTTTGTGTCTTGCAGCAGTTCTGAAAAAAATATAAAGAAAATGGCAAAGAGGTGCTAAGAAACACGAAAAGAAAAAGCCACACTAAAAGAAAAGGGAAAGAAAGAAAAGGCAAAGAAAAAAAATTCAGAAGCGCTTGCATCCTTTGTATCCTTGTGTAGAGTCCTATTGTTGCTTGCTTGACCTAGGTCCAGGACAAGTTTAGGCCGGCGACATAGACTAGCTTAGGACTTCTTTTCAGTCTTGCAATTCTGAATTGAATTTTTGATATTCCATACTACCATATTGTGCCTATCTAAAGCTACGCATATACTTCTGATCAGTACAGGTTCACCTTGCAATTGTTACACTCAAGCTTACAACGGATTGTGCTTTCCTGTTGGCTTTGGTAAGAACACTTGTAAGATGGTGGTAAGCCGCTTGAGATATTGCAGTCTACTTATCCACCTCCT
Source organism: Panicum hallii (assembly GCF_002211085.1). Classification (NCBI taxonomy): domain Eukaryota; kingdom Viridiplantae; phylum Streptophyta; class Magnoliopsida; order Poales; family Poaceae; genus Panicum; species Panicum hallii. The sequence goes on along the minus strand of NC_038045.1, from coordinate 41,523,930 downwards.
AATCCCCAAGTTGCTAGTTGATAGGGATAATACTTTTTGTGTTATCTTTTGCTGTCTTCTAACAATGACAGGTTGTTCATATCCACCAACTTATGATGGCATAGATGCTGATGAGTACATTGAGTGAGAAACAGCAACAGATAAAATATTTGCTAATCGTTCTATGTGTGCAAGGAGGAAGGTTCAGAATGCAACTAGTGTATTGCGAGATTCTGCTTCAACTTGGTGGAGACATTAAGTGCATTAGATAAGCCTCAAACTTGAATGATATAAAAATTCTTATGATAGAAACTTTTGTTAATCCACCTCCTGTAATTCTAATGATGAGGTGCATCATCTAGATGATCAATCCGTTGTCATTCCTCTTGCTATGGCTAACCTTTTGCAGGATATTGTACAGAAGCGAGAGCACGACATGAAAGAAAATAAAGTTCTCACAACCTCATGTCAAAATTCAGAACCGTCTTTTTCATACTGCACCTGTTACTCCTGCTAAAAATGAGAGCAAAGGTAATGCCCATGGTGCTACACTCACGGATGGTGAGACTTCTCTTGATGTGTTGAATTATTCCACCAATCATGCTTTTGTAGAGCAACTGTTAGTGGAACCGACTCTTAATCTCTCTTTGTCACAAGATGACTTCCTCGACGTTCCTTGTGATAAAGATGATTTGTGTGATACTGCTTCTGCTATACATATTTTATAACCACACACTTGCGCTGAAATTAAACATGTTATTCATATTGCTAGCACAAACGATAAGCTCAAACTGTTGTCTTCTTTAAATACTTTGGATTACATTGAATTTGATATTTTCTGTAATCTAAATTGTTTGGAAGATAGATTTGTTCAATATGCTAATTTGCCATGGTTTTCTAGACACACATATCATGCTATTGGCAAATATAACAACAAAGGACAATACATGATACAACATGTTTACATTAGTAGCAATATAGATCTTCTTTTGTTGTGCAAGATTGTAATCAACTAAATGGATCCAATGCTGCTAATATTCATATGCCATATACTCCTATGTTGCTTCTTGTTAGTACTAATCTTTTGCAGGATAGTATTGTCATACATCGTGTACATTCCGATCAAGAAGCCTACATGCTTGCTGAAATTTTTATGCGAGATGACACACTAGAAAATTGGAAATATGGTCACATCCCTTCTCATAATTATTTCGGTTTCCTTTATTTTCGCAACCTGTTTTCCTTTGTGTTGTGCAGGATCCGTTTAGAGCACAATCGACACTAAGGACGGCTTTTCGTCAAGAAGAGGAGGATGATGAGGATATGACACCCATGCATATGACCATGATTGGCGTATGGCACGAAAAAGGAGTCCAACAAGGGTATCCAAGTAAAGAAGGAGGCTCGAGGCTAATTCAGTTCGAGTCGCCAAGGTGGAGTCCTGTAACATCCCGGGTTTTTCGGAATGATTATCTTGGTGCAAAAATCGTGAATTTCAAAAACTTTTTCGTGTTTGTGCTTAGCTAGGTCCAATTTTGAGCCTAAGTTCTCTCTATCTCGAACTCTTAGTAAAATTCAATTGAAATTAAGGACAATTAAATGCTAGTGTGAATATTTGAAGTCTTTAGATTTTAGTGCCACCTTCCTTGTTTTAAATTTGTTGTTGGATATTCTTGTTTGATTTTCATTTTGTGTGATTCCATTATGTGGAGTTTGAATTTGAGATGGGCATTCAAATTCAAACTCATTTGCTCCTCCCTTAAAACCCCTGTGGGCCGAAACCTATGTGCGCAGCCCACGAGCCGGCCCAACTCCCTCTTCCTTCCCCCGCGCAGCACAACCCACGCGGCCCACGAGCAACCGCAGCCCAGCCCAGTCCATCGCTCGCCCCCGCGCTCGGCCCTTCACCTTCCCCCGGGACGGCTGACGAGTGGGCCCCGCTGTCAGCTTTCCCCTTTCTCCTTCCTCCTACTCCCGTCGCGACAAGAAGCTCCTCTCCGCTCCGCCCACTGCTATGCTTCGCTCCGCCCCGCAGTGCTCCGCCCCGCAGCAGCCCGGCTCTGCTCCAACCCCGTCGCCGCTCGCCCGCTCCGCGACAAGGAGCCCAACCGCCGCGCCCCTGCTTTTCCCTTCGCCGCGCTCCCTTTTCCCTTTTTCTCCCCCGCCGTGGCCCCGCTCGCTCGCGTCACCCGCCAGCCCTGCGCGCCGCCCCGCTCCGCGACAACCCGACGTAACCGCCCCGGCCGCAGCCGCTCCCGAACCCTAGCGCCCCATATAAACCCGAGGCCGCTTCACCTCAAACCCTAGAAGCCCCAGTCCCCCTTCCGCCGCCGCCACACGAAGAGGAGGAGAAGGAGGAGAGGAGCAGCGCTTGGAGGAGAGGGGGAGGTGGAGCAGGAGCTGCGCGAGGAGGAGAAGGCCGGCGCCCCGTACGACGACCTCGACGTCGCTGCTCGCCCTGCACGGCCCCGATCCGCCGGCACCGACCCGTCACCGCATCGAGCCTGTCTCCCTTCAGCCCCGCCGGTGAGCATCTCGGCCACCGCCTCTCTTCTTTCCCCTGCTGCCGGCGTGAGCCACGGGCTGCCGATGAACCCTCTGTAGCGATCCCTAGTGCCCTACCCTTGTCTTGTGCAGGAGCCTGCCGCGCCGCCACCGTGCTCACGCTACTGCCGTCGCCTTACCGCCGCCGCGTCGTGCTGCGGGGCCAGGATGCCGTGCCCCGCGCACGGCACGCCCACGCCGCGGCCCTAGGACGCCAGGATCCGCGCCTGTGCGTGCGCACCCTTGCCGCGAGACCCGGCCGTGCCCGTCTCCTTGCTGGCCGCACCCCCAGCCTAGTCTTGCCTGCGCCACGGCCTTGCCGTGCGCATCCGCCCACGCGCCACCGCCGTGACGTCGCGTTCGCGTCGCGGCTAGGCCGTTGAGGCCTTCTCCCGAACACCCTCCGGGCGTTCACACCCGCACACGCCCACGGCGCCCACACGTACACACACACCCGCCTGCCGCACCAGATCCGGGCCCACCACACCGGATCCCACAGAGACTGACCATGGGCCCGGCCTGTCAGCAAGAAGGAAGAGGGAAGAAGCAGCCAGCCAGCGAGGAAGAGAAGAGGAGGAGGAGAGGGCCGCCGGCCCACTGCGGCCCAAGGAGCATCAAGGCCAAGACGAGCCAGCCAGCCCACCTGCCGAAGCCAGCCTGCCGAGCCGCGGACCAAGCCGACCCGCGAGCCGAGCCGAGCCTTGTTGGGCTAACCAAGCCGGCCCATCTCATTTGAGCCCAGAACCAACCGGACCCCTTTTCTTTTTCCTTTGCCAGGCCTAACTCGAGGGGCCCACCTGTCAGCCTCGTGCCGAGGCTGACCCGTGGGGCCCGTTGACCGTGGACCCCCTGACCGTTGACTGTTGACGTCAGCATACCCGGACCCCTTGATGACGTCAGCATGCCACGTGGCACACCCTGGTGCTGCCACGTGTCTCTGTTTAATGGCTTTCTTTTCTAAAATTCTTTTATTAATTTTAGAAATAGGTTTTTCCTTAGAAAATTCATAATAAATTATCCGGACCTTCGAAAATTATGAAACAAGTTTCATAGTTCTTCTAAAATCATGAACCACCTGTTAGAGTAAACATTGTGGTGATTTGGAACTTATTTGTAGCGTTTTGTGCACATTTGCACTTTGGTCCCTACTCTTACTCGTATTTACGAATAGGACCCGACCGCGAGGAGTTGACCGACGACAAGGACTACCCGGAGGCCCAGGTGGACTTCGAAGAGACGCCAGGTTCACGCCCATCTACGATTTGAATACCTATTAGGCATTTGCTTGTAGATATGCTAGTGCTGTATGTGTATATATATACGTCGAGATAAACCTGCATGGCCTCTTTTATGTACCTTGCTCCTTGCCAACCTATCCTACTTGTTTATTATATAAAATGCCTTGTAAATCCTTGAATGTGAATGTGTGGGATATGGATGATAGTCTTGGCGTGTGTGAAGTGGTTCTCTTCAAGAGTTGGTGATTAGGGTTTAGCCGGGAGTGGGCGACCGAACTCGATCGTGGATCGAGAGCTTGGGGTGTGTATCTTGGCACACCCTACGGAGTACCTGTGGCGGGTATAGTTTTGGTTACGTGTTTGAGGTGTTGGGGCACCCGTTAAGGGTGCAGTCGCGGACCACCATGGTGGATACGCTTTTGACGAAGATGCCCGCTCCGGCAGATAAGGACCGGGTGAGAGTAACCATGACTTGTGGGAATTTGTTAAGCGTGCACATCACTTACCCATTATGAGGGTGGGCCCGGTCCAGAATTAGCAAGCGCGGTACCAAGCCGGTAGGAGGATCGAGTATCGGTGCAGGGGAAGGAGGTGCTGACCTCACGTTCCCCGAGACGCATGGGAGGCTTCACAGTCTCGGGGCGACCTCCCGTGGGAGGATGCGCCCAAGACCCGGGAAAGCCGGATGGTGCCGTGGCTCCTAATTCCGTTTCATAGACCGGTGTTTCGTATATTAGTCGGCTGATCTCCGGCTAGTGTTGATTCGAGTGGGTCCAGGTGTACAACCCCTGCAGGGTGAAAACTATACGTATAGCCGCGTCCTCGGTTATGGACATCCGTACTCCTCTGTTGCTCTTATTAGTTAGTGTTACTCATGATTTTTACCTCCCTCTAGAATATCTTCCTGCCAGGGGTCAGCTGAGATGCAAGGAGAGGGAGTCCTCGCATCGACTTGGTGTTTTGGAAGGTGTGCGTGACCGGGAGTCCGGGATGCCGGAAGAGCCCGAGTCGGGAATGAAAGGAGATGTGTAATCTTATATATATATATGTTGCATGCATAGGAAAACCCTAGCTTTACCTCTTGAACTCTATTTTATCCGTAGTATAGACCACAAAAAGCTTGCATACAGATGGTGACGTGAACCTATCCCATTCCTTGGGGATAGCCTGGTACGATACAGGATCCGACCCGGAATTCGACCCCAACGACGACGGATGGTACGACTGAGGCCTGAGCTACGCTCAAGTCGCCTGTGAAGGAGGTTCCCGAAGATGAAGGACGGCCGAAGTCCTAGCTACCGTTTTGCGCCTTCTGCTTGTTTGATCTAGCCGAGAGGCTTGTAATAATTTCCGTACTACAGATCCTTTGGATTTATGTAATATTTAAACCCGTGTTTGACCTCTCAATGAGTATGACTGTGATATTATGCCTGAAATGAGTTCTGTATGTGATAGCGCTTGATCCAGGGACTATCACGACGATACAGGGAGTCGGAATCCTCGATTCGGGAATCCGGTTCGTTTCAGTTGGTATCAGAGCCATACTTGATTGTAGCACGAGCCTTAGACATGGTCGGTAGAGCTAGGGAAATCTATACGATTCTATCTACTTAGTATAATACCTTGGACTATTGTTCGTCGATACCTTGACTCAGTTTTCCTCCACCCTTGATTTATTCTCTTACCTACGCTAACACCGCTCTTGTGTATGTTGCACAGAGTGAACGCCGCTATGGAAGTCGCCATGATGGGTGTGACCCACGAGCCAGAGACGTACGGCCGCCATCGCCAGGGGCTAGTTGTCTGGTTGGAGCGCGTCCTATGGATCACCGGTTTCAGCATGAGCAGTGTCAAGCTTTCCACGCGGGTGACGAGGTCTTCCCCACACTACTGCTGCAGCACGGTCAAGCTAGTTGTCATACCTGATCCAGCAGTGCCTGATTTCCCTGGAGAGATGGTCTTCAGCTCAGGCATCCTACTCACCACAGCCATCCAGTCAGCGGCCAGGAAGATGGTCAAGAGGATCATTACTAGGTACTGGGACGCCGTGTTCAAGGAAACCCACTTCAGACTGATCCCTAGAGCTATTTTGTCAGCCGAAGATAGAATGGCCGTTCGCCTAGCAAAGGCCATGGCTCCGCACCAAGGATGTGAGGGAGATCACCTACTCCACACCACTGGGGCCTACTTGCTTAGCATTGATGGCTTGCTGAGGGATAGAGAAAAGAAGTGTCGCCTCATGCATGCGGGCATTGCATCGTTTGCGCAGCGTGTGCAGATGTTGGAGAATGAAGTTCAGAGGTGGACCTTGTCCTATGCCAGAGTAACCGCTACCGCGCTTCGCACGAGTGAAGCCAAGGACGTGTTGGAGCTGAAACTCCAGGAGGAGACCGCCCTGAGGGTTGCTGCTGAAACCAAGCTTATCAAGGCAGAAGCAAGGATTGCCGAGCTCGAGGCACGCCAAGCTGCTCAGGAGGAAGCCCGGCCGCTCTGAGGATTTGGAGCACACGATGGGAACCCACGAGTATAGTAGGTTGTAAGCTAGTAAGCCGATTCTGGTTGCCGATGTCGCATGCCGGCAGTAGTATTAGGAGTTGCGTTCTAGATGTCTGGATCGGTCGGCCCTCTTTTGTAACCTTCGTGATGTACCTTAGATGCGAGAGTAGTGTGTTATGTGCAAGGTTAATCGTAACCACGGGATAACATGGGTGTAGGACTTGTGCTGTTGAATGAGTGAATGCTGAATTTAATGCTTCTTATGATTTTACCTGCTTTTTCCTAATGAGTGAGTTTGTATTGTATGTATTTGAGTTTTACCTTTCTTTGTGGTGAGCGACGTTGCTAACTAATGTACCGCCACCCGCGACCGTACAGAGAGATGTCGACCCGAAGGTCCAACCGTTTGATCGCACACTTTGAGCAAGCTGTTCAGGAAGGAGCCGCCGCTGAGGCACGCGGACGAGGCTACCCGTTTGGCCGCGGACACGGACGTGCTGCCCCAGCACGTGCCCCGGCAGCGGGACGTGGAAGAGGCAGAGGACATGCCACACCCCGCGCCTTTGGAGCAGCACACAGTGAGGACAAAGCTGACGTGGAGGAAGTCGACGAGAAACTCGATGCCGAGCCCGCACAGCAGCCACCGCCACCACCGCCGACACTCGCGGAGATCATGGACAGGCAGACTCAGCTACTTCAGCGCCTGGCTGAGTCAGTCGAGCAGAGGAACCACGGAGCCCACCGTCAAGGCCCGCCTGAAGAGGATCTCCAGCGCAAGATCGAGAGGTTCATCCGCCTGAAGGCCCTGACCTTCAGCTACGCCGAAGATCCCATGGAAGCCAACGACTGGCTGAGGGTGATCGAGACCAAGCTAGACCTCACCAACTGCACCGACGAGGAGTGCGTCGCACTCGCCGTCCACCAGCTTGAGGGTACCGCCAAGTCATGGTGGGACAGCTACTGTGACTCCCACCATGACCCCGCACACATCTCGTGGGAGGAGTTTGCCAGGGCGTTCCGTGAGCAGCACGTGCCCCGGCAAGTGATGATCCAGAAGGCCCAGGAATTCCATACCATGACTTAGGGTACGATGAGGGTGGAGGAGTACGAGCGCCACTTCACCAAGATGATGAGGTACGCTGCAGACGACACCAACACCGAGGAGAAGAAGCAGTTCTGGTTTCTCCGCGGACTACACCACGGCATCCGTCAAATTGTGACAGGATGCGACTACCCGTCGCTCCGCAGTTTGGTCAACCGCGCCATAGCGGTGGAGAGGGAGAGAATCAGCTGGGAGGACCACCAGCGTGACAAGAAGAGGAAGACCGAGTACCAAACTCACGACAGGAACTCCCGGAGGTCATGGAATGCACCATCCTTCCCACCCAGGAACAGCTTCCGTTCTGACTTCAGCCACTAGAACAGAGACTTCGGTGGCGGGAGTGGCCAATACTCTGGCAACAGAACCTTTGGGGAACAATCACAGGGAGGAGGAAGCTCCAACCGCCAGCAACCAGTGCCAAAAGCCTCGACGCCAGCTACCCCGTTCGTCTGCTTCACCTGCAACAAGCCGGGTCACAAGTCCTACAAGTGCCCCGAGAAGAAGACCCCGACTCCGGCTCGCACGCATGGCTCTGCCGGCAGGCCCGTTCAAGCTCCGCGCACCGCCGACCGTGGCCGACTGACTCACCTGACTGGGAGAGAGAACAAGGCTGCACCTAACGATGCAAGTGGTATGTACCTTTCGAAATCTCTAGACTTTAGTTTTAATTGACTTCTGGGCTGCATACCCTTCCGAGCCCTAAGTTGCCTTTAATCTCGGGGATGAGATTCTTGTGAGGGGGGGAGTCTGTAACATCCCGGATTTTCCGGAATGATTATCTTGGTGCAAAAATCGTGAATTTCAAAAACTTTTTCGTGTTTGTGCTTAGCTAGGTCCAATTTTTAGCCTAAGTTCTCTCTATCTCGAACTCTTAGTAAAATTCAATTGAAATTAAGGACTATTAAATGCTAGTGTGAATATTTGAAGTCTTTAGATTTTAGTGCCACCTTCCTTGTTTTAAATTTGTTGTTGGATATTCTTGTTTGATTTTCATTTTGTGTGATTCCATTGTGTGGAGTTTGAATTTGAGATGGGCATTCAAATTCAAACTCATTTGCTCCTCCCTTAAAACCCCTGTGGGCCGAAACCTATGTGCGCAGCCCACGAGCCGGCCCAACTCCCTCTTCCTTCCCCCTCGCAGCACAACCCACGCATGGCCCACGCGGCCTACGAGCAACCGCAGCCCAGCCCAGTTCGTCGCTCGCCCCCGCGCTCGGCCCGTCACCTTCCCTCGGGACGGCTGACGAGCGGGCCCCGCTGTTAGCTTTCCCCTTTCTCCTTCCTCCTTCTCCCGTCGCGGCCCGAAGCTCCTCTCCGCTCCGCTCACAGCTATGCTCCGCTCCGCCCCGCAGCAGCCCGGCTCCGCTCCGACCCCGTCGCCGCTCGCCCGCTCCGCGACAAGGAGCCCAACCGCCGCGCCCCTGCTTTTCCCTTCGCCGCGCTCCCTTTTCCCTTTTTCTCCCCCGCCGTGGCCCCGCTCGCTCGCATCACCCGCCAGCCCCGCGTGCCGCCCCGCTCCACGACAACCCGGCGTAACCGCCCCGGCCGCAGCCGCTCCCGAACCCTAGCGCCCCATATAAACCCGAGGCCGCTTCGCCCCAAACCCTAGAAGCCCCAGTCCCCCTTCCGCCGCCGCCACACGAAGAGGAGGAGAAGGAGGAGAGGAGCAGCGCTTGGAGGAGAGGGGGAGGTGGAGCAGGAGCTGCGCGAGGAGGAGAAGGCCGGCGCCCCGTACGACGACCTCGACGTCGCCGCACGCCCTGCACGGCCCCGATCCACCGGCACCGACCCCTCACCGCATCGAGCCTGTCTCCCTTCAGCCCCACCGGTGAGCATCTCGGCCGTCGCCCCTCTTCTTTCCCCTGCTGCCGGCGTGAGCCACGGGCCACCGATGAACCCTCTGTAGCGATCTCTAGCGCCCTACCCTTGTCTTGTGCAGGAGCCCGCCGCGCCGCCACCGTGCTCCCGCTACCACCGTCACCTTACCGCCGCCGCGTCGTGCCGCGGGCCCGGGATGCCATGCCCCCCGCACGGCACGGCCACGCCGCGGCCCTGGGATGCCAGGATCCGCGCGTGTGTGTGCGCGAGACCCGGCCGTGCCCGTCTCCTTGCTGGCCGCACCTCAGCCTAGCCTTGCCTGCGCCACGGCCTTGCCGTGCGCGTCCGCCCACGCGCCACCGCCGCGACGTCGCGTTCGCGTCGCGGCTAGGCCGTTGAGGCCTTCTCCCGAACACCCTCCGGGCGTTCACACCCGCACACGCCCACGGCGCCCACACGTACACACACACCCCCGCCTGCCGCACCAGATCCGGGCCGCCACACTGGATCCCACAGAGACTGACGCATGGGCCTGGCCTGTCAGCAAGAAGGAAAAGGGAAGAAGCAGCCAGCCAGCGAGGAAGAGAAGAGGAGGAGGAGAGGGCCGCCGGCCCACTGCGGCCCAAGGAGCATCAAGGCCATGTCGAGCCAGCCAGCCCACCTGCCTGAGCCAGCCTGCCGAGCCGCGGACCAAGCCGACCCGCGAGCCGAGCCGAGCCTTGTTGGGCTAACCAAGCCGGCCCATCTGATTTGAGCCCAGAACCAACCGAACCCCTTTTCTTTTTCCTTTGCCAGGCCTGACCCGAGGGGCCCACCTATCAGCCTCATGCCGAGGCTGACCAGTGGGGCCCATTGACCGTGGACCCCCTGACCGTTGACCGTTGACCGGTCAACGCTGACGTCAGCAGGGCCCACTGCTGACGTCAGCATACCCGGACCCCTTGATGACGTCAGCATGCCACGTGGCACACCCTGGTGCTGCCACGTATCTCTGTTTAATGGCTTTCTTTTCTGAAATTCTTTTATTAATTTTAGAAATAGGTTTTTCCTTAGAAAATTCATAATAAATTATCCGGACCTCCGAAAATTATGAAACTAGTTTCATAATTCTTCTAAAATCATGAACCACCTGTTACAGTAAACATTGTGGTGATTTGGAACTTATTTGTAGCGTTTTGTGCACATTTGCACTTTGGTCCCTACTCTTACTCGTATTTACGAATAGGACCCGACCGCGAGGAGTTGACCGACGACCAGGACTACCCGGAGGCCCAGGTGGACTTCGAAGAGACGCCAGGTTCACGCCCATCTACGATTTGAATACCTATTAGGCATTTGCTTGTAGATATGCTAGTGTTGTATGTGTATATATATACGTCGAGATAAACCTGCATGGCCTCTTTTATGTACCTTGCTCCTTGCCAACCTATCCTACTTGTTTATTATATGAAATGCCTTGTAAATCCTTGAATGTGAATGTGTGGGATATGGATGATAGTCTTGGCGTGTGTGAAGTGGTTCTCTTCAGGAGTTGGTGATTAATGTTTAGCCGGGAGTGGGCAACCTAACTCGATCGTGGATCGAGAGCTTGGGGTGTGTATCTTGGCACACCCTACGGAGTACCTGTGGCGGGTACAGTTTTGGTTACGTGTTTGAGGTGTTGGGGCACCCGTTAAGGGTGCAGTCGCGGACCACCATGGTGGATACGCTTTTGACGAAGATGCCCGCTCCGGCAGATAAGGACCGGGTGAGAGTAACCATGACTTGTGGGAATTTGTTAAGCGTGCACATCACTTACCCATTATGAGGGTGGGCCCGGTCCAGAATTAGCAAGCGCGGTACCAAGCCGGTAGGAGGATCGAGTATCGGTGCAGAGGAAGGAGGTGCTGACCTCACGTTCCCCGAGACGCATGGGAGGCTTCACAGTCTCGGGGCGACCTCCCGTGGGAGGATGCGCCCAAGACCCGGGAAAGCCGGATGGTGCCGTGGCTCCTAATTCCGTTTCATAGACCGGTGTTTCGTATATTAGTCGGCTGATCTCCGGCTAGTGTCGATTCGAGTGGGTCCAGGTGTACAACCCCTGCAGGGTGAAAACTATACGTATAGCCGCGTCCTCGGTTATGGACATCCGTACTCCTCTGTTGCTCTTATTAGTTAGTGTTACTCATGATTTCTACCTCCCTCTAGAATATCTTCCTGCCAGGGGTCAGCTCAGATGCAAGGAGAGGGAGTGTGACGCCCTAAAAAAAAATTTACCAAGTCAAATCACGCGATTAAAAACCACTCGTCGTCAAACCTTAGCCCTAACCCCTGACCGTATCGCGGCCCCACCCCGCGCCGCCCGGAGGCTTGCCGTCCGCGCGCGGGCACCGCCGCGAATAGCGCCGGCGCAAGTCACTTCCCGCGCAGCACGCGGATTCCACGCGCGCGTGGCCGACCGGCCGCGGTCGCCGCCGCGACCGGCGCCGACACGCGCCTCCTCTCCTTTCTCTTTCTCTCTCCTTTTTCTTTCCCTCTTCCATTTCTTTTCTTCTCTTTTTCCCTCTTTTTCTCTTCTCTTTCCCCTTTTCTTCTTTCTCCTTCCTTCTTTCTTTTCCTCTCCTTCCCTCTTTCTCTTCCCCTCCTGGTTTCCCCTGCCGCACGCCCGCACGCCGCCCAGGCCGAGCACCTGCGCCACCCCGGCCGTGCCGCGCGCACGCGCCCGCCCTGCGTGCTCCGCGTGCCCCGCGTGGCCGCGCGCCACGGCGTGCGCCGCGCCGTGCCCGCGTCCCGCTCTGGCCCGCGCCCCGCCGCGCCGCACGCGCACGCGCCCGCCCGACCCCGCGACGCTGCGCCGCCCGCCGCTGCCGCACCTGCTCCGACGCGCCGCCCGCTGCTGCCGCACACCGCCGTCCTCCTGTACCCACCCCGCACGCCACGCCACGACGAGAGCGCGCGGACAAACGCCATTACGGCGCCCCGCACCGCTCGCCGGCTCCCCCCTCACCGGCCACCACCCCTCCGCTGCCCCGGCCGCCTATAAAAGGGGCCGAGGAGCACCCCCGGCACCCCACGACCGCCGCCCCACGACCGGCCCCTCGCCTCCACCGCCCTAGCGCCGCCACCGTACGCCCCACCACCGGCCGCCGCCCCTCACCGTGGACCCGCTCCCTCACCACGCCCCAAGCCGAGGTGAGGCCGGGAACTAGTTCCCCGTGCCCCCCTCCCTCTCATCCCCCATTCCCCCGAGCCGCCCATGGCCCGGCCGGCCGGATTTGGCCGCCGCCGGCGCCTCCCCCCCCTCCTCTGTTTTGCACGGGGAAGAAGGGGAGAGAAGGGGCCTTTTGCCCGAAGCCCCCTCCTTTTTCCTGTAATACCCCAAAGGAACCCCCCCCTCCTCTAGATGCCCCCCTTTTTGCTAAAAAGACCCTACTCTTTCTAGTATTTCGAACCAAAACCCCTCGATTACGTAAACCTAAATACACTCGACACCTTTCAGCGTACACTGAGCATTTCTAGGATTCGCAAATAAGTCCTTGTCCTTTCCGTATAGTTACGAATATACCCCTAGACCCCCGTTTAAGCCCTGAAACCACCTTTAGCGCGTCATTTTATGTGCGAAACGACCTCCGATCGACCCGAAACTTTACCACGCCCTTTCTAGTATAGTTTTAGTCATGCCATTAAGAAACCACCCAAAAATATTACCCCTACCTCCGTGACTAAATTATTTCCGATTCAAGCTCAGCGATAAAAGCTTTTAGTTTTTGTGCTTGATTGTGTGTTTGTTTGTTTGCGTCGTAGGACACGGAGTGAACGAGGAAGGCCTCGACTGTGATCAAGCGAACGAGAACCAGTTCCGCGACTCCGAGCCCGAGGGACAGTGCTACGATCAGGACCTTCCGCAAGAGTTTGACGATGGCAAGTTCAATTCCGCCCTTTGATGCATGTTTCTGTCCTAGTTTTTATAAACACAACCCAGTGGCCTGTTTTATAAAATTGCATGGTTTTGCGTGCTGAAAACATGGTAGGATAGCCACCCTTGTTTGAGATAACCCTACCTTGACCACCTGATTTTATAAAGAAAATGTGTGTGTGTGGGAAGGGATACAATGTGGTTTTGAAAGACGAGTTAGACGGGATGGATGGCATTTCTGTGTGAATTGCCGTTGGTGTGCTCGTACCTGTGTGGTTGAGCGAGGAAGGGAGATATCCATCCTGTCACCCCTAAGGACCGAGTTGATGTGACATCTCACCTAGCTTCTTGTCGTGCGAACCACTTGACCGTTGTATGGGCAACGGCTTAGCATAAATCCCACTAGTTAGCCTGATAGCCATCAGGAGAGCTGAGAGCAACGGGTGATCAAGGAGACGGGATAAGCTCTGTGTGACTTATGCCCCGGTTAAACCTCGGTGATAGGTCGAATGACCCCTTGATGGATCCCGTGGTGGCTAGTCAGGTCTAGCTAAGGTGGGTAATGGCTTTGTTGGGATCTGCACCGGCACTAAGGTGTTCGTGCTGTGGTACCCCACTTGTGGGTAAAGTTGCACACCTCTGCAGAGTTGAAAATCTATTCGAATAGCCGTGCCCACGGTATTGGGCAAGTTATGGTGTGGTCACATAACTAGTGTTTCTCTCTGGGAATGGATGGGCTGGTGTGAGTTGTTTGGAAAGTGTCCGGCAGTTGTGCCGTGTGCTACGGCGGACGGGAGTCCGGTAGCAGTTTAAAACTTGGATCCTGTGTGGATCAACATCGTGTGCTCCTTGGTATTGGAAAACTTGTTTTGAAATGTTTTCGAAATGAACCCTTGCATGTAACCGAGTTTTCCGCAAAATAAACCCTAACCGTACCCTTGGATTGTCCTTTGCATTAAATTCTGTTATACCCCCTCCGTGGGTGTGATTGGATTTGCTGAGTACGTTCGTACTCACCCCATTCCTATTTTTACAGTGGAAGACCCAGACTACGTCCCCGAAGAAAACGAGTAGGGTTTCGTCCTGCTCCCAGTCTTGCCTGTGGTTGAGGCCACCGTTGGATTCCGCATGGCGCAAGACTCTGATGATCCTCTTTTCATAACTAGTGTAGTGGTGTGGGTTTTAGTTGTAATCCTCGCGATAGTGGCGCTTCACTGCCCATTATCGCGAAGAGTTGTACGGTGATGTACCACCTGTTGTAATAAAAGTGTTATCAGCCTCCTGGGACTGATAAATCAACACTTTTAGGTCTTCCCTGATGGGGGGGACGCTTCAGGTGGTATCAGAGCCGTAGGCTGGCCGTAGGACGTGACCCTAGGAGCGAGACCCCTTTTCAAGCCCTAGAACTTGTTCCGATTTAGAAATTTTCTGCACAAACACTCACCGCTGGTCTTTGCCTTGTTCCAGATGGCTGGCAATGGATGGGTTAGCGGAATCTGCCACGCAGAGCCCGGCCTCCCCAAGTTACTATTGCTCAGCCTGGAACGCGTCGGGGTTATGGAACCACCGGAGTATGCCTACCGTGAGCACATCGCCGGAGGCACCCTTCGGTGCGACATGATGGTTTTTGTGGAGAGAAGCACCCGCTACCCTGATGTGGACCCTTGGTTCATCTCCACCACTGGTTTCCGCTTTCCCGACACCTATCGAAAGGCCGCTCGTAAAGCCCTGCGACGACTGCGTGTGCTCTACAGGCACCACCTTCAGCGGACCCCTATGGGATTTTTCCCACCCGCTGAGGGACGAGGACGCACTTGGATTGCCCGAATGAGGGGACTTGGACGAGAAGAAGAAGACCTAGAAGATACGGTCTCCCACCTATCCATCTACCTAACTGGCTTGGATGCACTCTGCCGCGAACAGTCGGCGCAACTGAAGCAGCTAATCCGTGGGATTGAAAGGATAACCTAGGAGCTGGAGGAACAACGGACAAGAGCTGCAAACGCCGAGTATTCCTTAGCTGCCCTCCAAGCCCAGGTGCAAGAATACGAGAACCGCAACGGAATAGGTGGATGGATAGAGGAAGAAGAGAAGAACCCATGGAAACCCATTGGGATAAGGGTACTCAGACCGAAAATGAGATGGATCGGTTCCTTTCAATAAAGAAGCGCTCTATCAGGACCGAGGAAGAATCCCCGTAATAGGGTTAGCACTCCAAGTTAGAACCCGACCCTAATAACCCCGTGCCCCTGGAAACTGTACCCCACCATGTTGCATTAATAAATGATATCTACTCCCTCGTTGTACCTGTACAAAATTTGTTTACCCTGTTCATGTTTCAGATGGCTGAGGAAGGATGGACCCAGGGCGATTGCCAAGCTGCACCTGGATTCCCCAGCCTTTTGATCAACACCCTGGAGGACCTTGGCGTTACAGAGCGCCCAAGGGTACTACAGCCGAGAGTACGAGCACCATGGTACCCTCCGCTGCAGGGTGATCCTGGTCATCGCCAGGAGCAACCGCTACCCCGACATCCAGCCCTGGCGGGCGACCGCCACAGGGTTTAGACACCAAGACACCTACCCCTTGGCCATCAGGAAAAGCACTCCGTTACTTGTGCCGGATTTTTGAAGAACACCTCGCCCCCACACCAGCAAAGTTCTTTCCGCCGGCCATCAGAACCCCAGTCTGGGAAGCGCGCATGAGAAACCTGGAGCGACGTCGCCACGAAGAAGGCCCCCTATACCAAGTGGCTACTTACCTAGCCGCCCTGGATTAACTTTTTGATGAGCAAGCCAACCTTCTAAGGGAGCAAACCCATCGAGCCGAGCAAGCGGAGCTCGCAGTGAGATTACAGCAGATCCGAGCCGCCCACGCCGAGGCAAGAGCCGCAGCCGCGGTCAGTAACGAAGCAGTCGCCCAAGAAAGCCTCAGGCAAGCCCGAGACCGGCACATGCAAGATTGGACCCGGAGTGGGACACCAGTCCCGGCAATTGGGGAGGATCATGTTTTACTCGGGACGGCCCATCATAGGATGGGGACCCCTTTTTGGAAACACACAAGCCCCACCCGGAAACCCTGAAAGCTCTGCTGCCGCCGTCGAAAGGAATGCTCAAGCGCAACCCCTGACCGGTGGAAACCCAGAGGACGGCGAGCAAGGATCACTCGCGCTCTCCGCCCCAGAAGAAGGCCTGCCCCGCGAGTAAAATGACCGGCGCCACCCTAGTAATGTGTCCCCAGCCACTTTTGTTGTGGTACCTGATCCCAGACGAGTAGTACGATACCTAGCCTTACCCTAAGTTGTAACCCCCCTTTGCAGTAATAAAATGGTTTGTGCTTGTTGTTTGTGATGTTGTGTGCTGGTTTGTTGTGTGCTGATTATTTATATGAGTACCGGCAGGAGGTAGATTCTGCCTTATATATATATACGAATTAAACAACTTAAACATCACATAAACGTAACCCCAATTTACCCAATCAACAGGTGACCCCCCGGAACGTCGCGAGGGCCTCCCGTGGCCGGAACCCCGTAGCCGCTAGTGTCGGAGCACATCCCGTTGAACAAGATCTTCCCCAAGGAGAACAAGAAGTAAGCCAGAACCGAGGGGAAAGTCAAGAAGGAGAACAACTACCACCACCCCCACCCCTCGGAGACCTGGCGCAGATCATCCATAACCAGACCCTCATACTGGAGACTCTGGCGAATGCCCTCATTAACCGGCAGCCACGAGGGCAGAATATGAACGACAAGCTGACGGCCTTTCTAAGGACTAAGCCACCTACCTTCGCCGGATCCTGCAACCCGTTGGATGCTGACGACTGGTTGCGAGTAATTCAGAGGAAGCTCGAACCATTCGAATGCCAGGACCGGGATAAAGTCCTTCTGGCAGCCCACCAGCTCACCGGGACGGCATTATCCTGGTGGGAAAACTATTGTGCCGCAGCCGAAGATGCCTCTACCATCACCTGGGGAGAGTTCGTAAGGGAGTTCCGCCGCTACCACATCCCTTCGGCCACTATGAAGCGCAAGGCGGATGAGTTCCGCGCACTACAACAGGGAGCATGACGGTGGAAGAATACACCCACCGGTTCATAGAATTGGCCCGTTATGCACCAGAGGAAGTGAATGACGACGACAAGAAACAGGATATGTTTAAGAAAGGACTGAGCCCAGAACTCCGAACCCTGCTCACCCCTCAGATCTACCCTGACTTCAACACTCTGATGAACAAGGCCATCCTTACAGAAAGGGCCAAGGCTGAAGAAAGAAAGGACAACAAACGCAAATTCCTGGAAAGCAAGGCCCGCCAGCAGGACCGCTTCCAAAAGCCGAGAAACTCCAACTACACTGCACCAAGATCTCCGGCCCCGATGCAGTATAGGACTCAGTCGCAAGTGACAGGACCACAGGCCCGCCCAGGAGCCAGAATACCATGAGGGCCCCGCAGAGCAATGCAAGCCAGGCCGCCCCTGACAACAACAATGTTAGGGCCTGTTTCAACTGCCGCGAGATAGGGCATTACATTGCCAACTGCCCTTATGCCAAGAATAAGCCGGCCACGTCAGCCTTCTCCAACACAGTGAATGGACCCAGACCAGCCCTGACTAGTGCCAACCGTGTGCCCGTCCGCAACAATGACAACAGTCAGCAGACGAAGCAGCCCCAGCAGTCGTTTGGACGAGCCCGCGTCAATCACATCGATGCGCAGGAGGCTCAAGAAGCTCAGGGCGTAGTGCTCGGTGAGTACCTAGTCAACTCAGCTCTGGCAACAGTACTATTTGATTCTGGGGCATCGCACTCGTTTATATCCTCAAGTTTTGTGGAAAAACACAAAATATCTACGGTACTACTAGCTACACCCCTATTAACCCGGACGCCTGGAGGCGACATCATTGTCAATTTAGGTTGTCCACGGGTAAGGATCAATTTAAGTGGGGTAGAATTTCTAGCAGACTTGGTAGTACTTAAGTCTGGGAATAGACGTGATTCTTGGAATGGACTGGTTAAGCCGACACAATGGTCTCATAGGCTGTATTGACAAAGTGGTACATCTAACAAACCCCGAAGGAATACAAGTGATCTGCCATACCCGAGACAGTAAGTTTGACCCGATGGTGTTTAGCGTGGAAGCCCAGCCCCTAGAAGGAGTCCCGGTAGTAAACGAATACCCAGATGTCTTTCCGAAGAACTTCCGGTATGCCACCAGACA